>NC_089252.1:2012500-2122500 GCF_963930625.1 Muntiacus reevesi | reverse complement strand
AGAGGTTCTTTAGTTCCTCTTCACTTTCTGCCAATAGGGTAGTATCATCTGCATGTCTGAGATTATTGATATTTCTCCTGGCAATCTTGATCCTTGCTTGTGATTCATTCAGCCCAGCATTTTGCATGATGTACTCTGCATGTAAGTTAAATAAACAGGGTGACAATATACAGCCTCGACATACTTCTTTCCCAATTTTGAATCAGTCCATTGTTTCATGTCCAGTTCTAACTGTTGCTTCTTGACCTGCATACAGGTCTCTCAGGAGGCACGTAACATAGGCTGGTATTCCTGTCTCTTTAAGAACTTTCTACTGTTTATTGTGATCCACAAAGTCAAAGGCTTTAGCATAGTCGGTGAAGCAGAAGTAGATGTTTTTCTGGAATTCCCTTGCTTTTTCTATGATCCAACGGATGTTGACAAATTGATCTTTGGTTACTCTGCTTTTTCTAAATACAGCTTGTACATCTGGAAATTCTCAGTTTATGTACTGTTGAAGCCTAGCTTGAAAGATTTTCAGCATTACCTTGCTAGCATATGATATGAGCACAATTGTGTGGTAGTTTGAACATTCTTTGGCATTGCTGTTCTTTGGGACTGGAATGAAAACTGACTATTTCCAGGCTTGTGGCCATTGATGAGTTTTCCAAATTTGCTGGCAGATTGAGTGCAGCACTTTCATAGCATCATCTTTTAGCATTTGAAATAGCTCAGCTGGAACTATATCACCTCCAATAGCTTTGTTCATAGTAACGCTTCCTAAGGCTCACTTGATTTGGACTCCAGGATGTCTGGCTCTAGGTGAGTAACCACACAATCGTGGTTATCTGAGTCATTAAGATCTTTTCTGTATAGTTCTTATGTATATTCTTGTCACCTCTTCTTAATCTCTTCTGCTTCTTTTAGGTCCTTGCCTTTTCTGTCCTTTGTTGTGCCCATTTTGCATGAAATATTCCCTTGGTATATATAATTTTCTTAAAGAGATCTCTGGTTTTTTCCATTCTATTGTTTTCCTCTATTTCTTTGCATTGTTCACTTTAAGACTTTGTTATCTCTCCTTGTTAGTTTCTGGAACTCTGCATTCAGTTGGGTATATCTTTTCCTTTCTCCTTTGCCTTTCACTTCTTTTCTCAGCTGTTTGTGAAGCCTCCTCAGACAACCACTTTGCCTTCTTGCACTTCTTTTTCTTGGGGTTGCTTTTGGTCACTGCTTCCTGTACAATGTTATAAACCTCTGTCCATAGTCCTTCAAGCACTCTGTCTACCAGATCTAATCCATAAATCTATTTGCCACCTCTACTGTACAATCATGAGGGATTTGATTTATGTCATATCTGGATGGCCTGGTGGTTTTCCCTACTTTCTTCAATTTAAGTCTGAATTTTGCAGTAAGGAACTGATGATCTGAGCCACAGTCAGCTCCTGGTCTTGTTTTTGCTGACTGTATAGAGCTTCTCCATCTTCAACTGCAAGAATTTAATCAACTTGGTTTCAGTGTGACCATCTGGTAATGTTCATGTGCAGAATTGTCTCCTGTGTTGTTGGAAGAGGATGTTTGCTATGACCAGTGCATTCTCTTGGTTCAGGTAGCAGTCAGCATCACATCCACCTGACATGATAGAGCCCACGTCCCCTTCTCCATCACCTTTGTAGCTGCCACATCTTCACTGTCAGAGCCTAGAGCTACTGTGTTCTCCTTCTACCCTATTTAACTCTCATTCAATTTCCTCTCCACAAGATATTACATATTTAATGCTCACCACCAGCACTCCTGTCAATGTCTTTCCAGTCATCTTAATAATCTGAAATTAATTTTCCAATAGATCCTCCAGAAAAGATTGATGGACGCAATATTCCTGATTTCTGTGTATGTTGATAAGCGTTTTCCTGTGGTCCTTACATGTAAAAGCAAATCTGAATAGATGAAATTCTTGATTCACATTCTTTTGTTTTGTTTCCTTAAATATATTACTCCATTTTGGAGCATAAACCTGGATGTTAAAGTTTCATGAAAATCCACTTTTTGCTTTGTAATGCAGTTTGTCTTTTGGCTTCAATTACCAACTGATTTATTTCTTCTTTGACTAGAACGAGTCATAATGTTGGGCATTCTAGGTTACCATTTTCAGATACATTTGTATGCTTTCAATATGTAGGTTCAAATTTTTAAAAGATGGTGATTATTTCAGGAGAGTCTTCTTGAATTACAGAGTTTATCATTTGTTTTATTTCTTTGATTTCCTCCTTAGTAGACTCCTTTATACACTTGTTAGAAATTTTTCTTTTTTTTTCAACATTGGTCCCTTTTTCGTTTTCCTTTTTGTCTATTTTATTTTACTTCTCTCATTTTTGTTTTCTATTTTCACAAGATATTTTCTCTTTTCATTTGCTCGTGTGCCCATACTAGCTTAGTAATCAATTCTGCAGTGATATTTCTCTTATTTTGGACATCTGTTGATCTGTGTGTGGAGAGATTCTGTGGGGGGGGACCTGGAGGGGAGGCAGGCCAGACCCTCAAATTGGAGGGGCTTGTGGGGGGGGGGCGGGGAGGGGAGGAGAGGGGGGTCTGTGCCCTGTGGAGACTTAGAGGCAGGAGTGCAGGAGGAAGGGCGCAGAACGCAGGACTGACGATGTCCTGCAGTGTGAGGTGTGCCTATTAGCTGAACAGGGATGCCCTATCCTGAACTGGAAATACTGGTGAGAAGGAGATGGGGGAAGCGGTGTGCTGTAGAATATTTGAGGGGCATGTGGAGCACCAGGAGGGACTGTTAGCCCAAAGTCAGCTGTTGGAATCTGGAGCCTGGGTGGGAGGTCAGGCAGGGGCCGGTGACCACGGCTCACGTGAGGAGGGTGGGTGGGAAGAGGGGGCCCAGCACCTCAGAACTGCGGTCAGCAAGCAGGCAACTCCAGCATGAAAAGAAAGTAGGGGAGAGAGAGAGAAGGAGGACGGGAAGAAGGGAGGGAGGGAGGGAGGGAGGGAGAAAGAAAGAAAGAAAGAAAGAAAGAAAGGGGGTGGAAAGAAGGAAGGCAGGCGCCACCAGTGAGCTTCCTGTGTGAGAAAAGCCTTGCGAGGCTTTTCTCCTGGAAGGCAAATGAAAATTGCATCTTGCCTTATTCAGATAAGAGATTCTTGACCTGGGTTAGTGAGGACGGGCAGAGGAGGGCAGAGAGTTAGAATAATTAGGAAGACCAACTGTTAGAAACCAGTGGCTGGATGGACTGTAAATGTGAGGAAGGGAGAAGCACACGGATGAGGTCTCAGGGCCTCGCACAGGCTGCCGAGAGGACGTCAGCTTCTTGGTGAGATAAGATGCAGAAAGAATGAAAACCTTCGCCTTCTCTGAAGCGGAGTCAGGGGTCACCCCGCGTTCTGATGGCTCCTGTGCTCCTGATGCGGTCGGTGGGAATAGAGACACGAGCTCCCTGCACCGCGTGAGCCCACAGGGCTCCGGGACAGCTTTCCTACATGTGATCTGCATGGAACACGTCAGCGAACTGTTCCCACTAAGGGCGGCTGGAGGGAGCTTCCTGTCATGGGGATGCCCTCTCCACAATGATGTCATTTCATAGCTTCGTTAAGCTGAACATTTAATAGGTGAGAACTTTACTGTACACTAATTATAACCTATCAAAATCACCTTCATTCAACTGAAGGAAATCCGTTATTAGTTATGAATATGGACACAGAGGTGGCCCTTGAGTTATAGCCACCTCAACAAAGTCAGATGATTCACCTGTCAGCAGGTGTCACATGCACCGGATAGAGTTTCCAGGTGATAGCACAACATGCGCGGACGATCTCCACCGCATCATCCAGTGATCTAGAGTGAAGCTCTAATTCGTGAATAAAGGTCTGTTGCAGATGTTCTGGGGAGGATGGGCCAGCTCCTCTGCTGCAAACTGGACGAGGGGTGAGGCTGCTGCATGGAGACAGGACAGAGGCAGGGTGCAGGAGCGGGGCATCCTCGGAGCTGACCTGGGCGTGCTGTCCTGCTGGGGAGTTAGGGACTGCCCAGTGGGGAGGCCAGCCAGGCGGGTCAGGGAGTTCAAGCAGATCAAGCAGCTTCAATAAGCGCAGGGATGGTAGGTCAGACACCAGGAGAGATTCCTGAGTCTAAGCTGGAGCCCAGGGCAATTCTCTGAAAAAAGAGCCCACACAGCCTCTGGAAAATGTGTAACTTTTGACAACGTTATTGTACATCATGACAGGCTTAGTTACTACCCTTCCTTCCCAGAGACCTCCTGGTCACTTACTGATAATCAAGATTCAGTGATAGGTTGAGGGGCTTCCCAGGTGGTGCTAGTGGTGAAGAACCCGCCTGCCAATGCGTGAGCCATAAGAGACTTGGGTTCGATCCCTGGGTCAGGAAGATCGCCTGGAGGAGAGCATGGAAACCCACACTAGTATTCTCGCCTGGAGAATCTCAGAAGAGCCTGGCGGGCTACCTTCCATAAGGCCCCGAAGAGATGGACACGACTGAAGCAACTTAGCACGCATGCACGCTCCATGGGTTGAGTCTACCTTAAGGGCCTTTCAGCATGGTATGTAGCGTGAAGCTGAGGCCCATGGAGCTCTCTGTAAAAACTGGCGATGCTACCCAAGATGCTCTGGACAGGCTAACGCATGCAATGGATTCACCCCCAGGTTCCGCAGACTGGGAGCAGGGTGGTCACGTGTCTACTGGGTGTAAAGTCTGTGCAGGCCCTCGTGGAGTACGGGCATCTACAAACCCAGGCTTTTCAGGCCAGTGAGAGATGTGCCGCTCAGGCGAACTGCTCAGCTTCTCAGCTGAGGGGATGTTGGATCGGCAGCCTGAGAACCAGAGCCCTCAGTTGCCTCCCCAAATCTGAGCTCTCTCCTGTGGGGTCCGCTCCTCTCTCTGCCAGCCTACCCTGTTGGCAGAGACTCAAGGGACCACCCAGGGACAGCCCTGACACCCACCTCTTATCCTGAGAGCCTCAGTAACACTGACAGCATATTTTTTAAAAATAAACAGGTAAAGACACAATGGTCAAAAATTTTAAAAATAAAATGGCTTGGTCCAGTGGTTAAGACTCTGCACTTCCAACTAAGGGAGTGTGGGTTAGATCTCTGGTTGAGAAACTGAGATTCTATGTGCCATGCAGCATGGCCCAAAAACTTAAAAAATAAAATAAAAAAATGAACCTTTAAAATAAAAAGACACAGTGGGTTGGAAAGAAAACCTTTAAGTTACCTTTTTAAATAGACAAAGGAGCAAATGAACTGCCCTTTTTCAAAAAGATATTTCTGATTTCACTGTCCTTGAGACAGAAATCTAAGTTTACAAATTCACTGTGCACTTTCTTCACTTTTCCTGTTTACATATTTCAACGACTTTACTGTTAACCATAAGCTGTGAATCCACATTGTTTGGCCAAGGTCACTGTAGAAAGTAAATTTTAAGAAAGAGTCCACTTTCTACTTACCGTATCAGAGAGCAGCAGACTTTACCTAGAAAGCGTTCGCTCGCGTTTACACATTTAAGTGAAAATCGAGATCTTGGACAGCTCTTTATACCCAAATGGGAAATCCATTCAAATAAACACAGCTCTTACAGCCAGGTATTCATTTTCAATCAACAGTGTACAATTTGGGGCTTTTGAGAGGGGCAACTTTGGCTGAAACAAAAAGAAATAGGAGATTTTCAAGTGAAGAGGGTTGTTCATGTGGATTATTCAGGTTTAGTGTCAGAGAACTGTAAAATCAGTCCTTCTTTAAAAAGATGAACAGACGCAAAAAAATGTTTCACTAGTAGATGGCCTACAAGTTTTTAATGAAACCACGTAACTGCGTTTTTAGGGCACGTAGGCAGGTGAAGCCCGACCCTCTGGGCACTTCAGGCTCCAGTTTGAGGTGTGCAGCCTGAAACGGGGCCCGGGGCTCGTTCGAGGTGCCGAGCAACTGGGCCCAGGCGCTTGTCACAATCTGGATACAAATGGAGCCGCAGGAGACCTTTGTTAGACTAACAGACATTGTATGTACACGGACATTAGCTAATCTGTTGGACTTAGCCAGGCATTCTAAGAAACTGATTTACTGGGCAAATACAAAAATCATCCACATTTAACCTTTAAGCCCACAGAACCTGGGCGTCTTATCTGTTTGTGGCTTGCTTTCTTTCTCCTTTAATTCTTCCCCATCCCCTCTCTTTTTTTTAAATGAAAAGAAGATGGAGACTGTGAATGATGTGTAAGGAGAAATGATCTGAATTGTCTATCTATTAATCACACAGCTTGCCAGGCAAGCCATCGGTGATGTCACTGACAGTAGACGTCACATGGTGTCTCAGGATGAACATTGAGTGACTAAGATGCGTTCCCTGGTTCGCAGCTGTTAATAAAAATTATGAAATGACGTGAGGAGGCCGATGACATGGGAAGGGAATAGATTCCCCAAAGAAGGCCAGCCTCACTCCCTGGCTGCGTCCCTGGCTTCCACTGCGCACCATGATGAATTTTGTCACCACCCGCTCCCAGCATCTCTGAAGGGCAGATGACCCAAACGAATGCAAATCGAATTAGGTTTCCTCTCAGAAACTTTAATACCATAAATGAGAAAGAGCATTCATCACAAATAACTAGGGATTGTATACCAAAGTGCTGGAAGAAAATCAATATACTTTCAGCTGCTCTCGGCCTATAAATGTAAATGAGAACAGATATAAAGCTGATATGCACTAAAGAAAGGTTATTGAGGGAGCGACACAGAACACGAAGAAATCAATTGAATAAACTTGAAAAATGATTCAGATAGAGTAGATATGAACATAGAAAATCAATCATATAATTTAAAGAATAAACAGCTTGAACCTCACAAATCTCCCGTATGGTTTTCGAGTGTAGGATTTTTAATTTAGCATTGATATAATGCCAGGCTATGAGAATCTGCAGATGGTCCAGGCTGGGGGGAAAATCAATTCATTCTTGTTCTACGGTCTTAAGGGGTATTTGATATTTACAGCAGGGCAGCATGAATCCTTGTATAAATTTACATTTTAAGAGATAAAGGGCCTCTGTATTTTGTCTTGTTATTGTTAATAGAAACTGTCTACTTTTATTCTGTCCACTTTCTAGGGAAGCGGAGCTGTCTTTGTGTTGGTGTGTGTCACAGGTAATTCTCCAGGCTTTATTTTCTTGATACACAAAGTTTTGCCTTGTGCCTTTTTTTTCCCCTTCTCCCTGCAAGGCAATCGAGGTGGCATAATTGCATCAGTGCCACAGAAATATAGGCTGCAATTTGGGGGGAAAAAACAATTCCAGACAAGTTCATTTATACATTGCACGGAGGTTTCGAGGTTAAGAAAATGTGACAGGATACAAGTAAATGTCTATGTAAATTCGAGAGACTTTCATTGCTCTTATAATCAGTGATTTGCCTTTCTGCTTCCAACTCAGGGATTCGTCATTAGGAAAAGCTGAAAAATCAAATCCACCCTCAAGACTGCAGACAGCGAGCCGGAGGTCTGCTCCCCAAACTTAGGACGCTCATAACTGACATGGGCGGACAAACGTCTTTGAGCATTCGCATCATCAGGGTGATTTGCAGCGTTTATCTGCCTAATGGAAATGGATATCACAGCATTAGTGGTGTCTCTCTTTCCCTGTCGGCTCCTCCTCATCAGTCACCATGTTCCAGGGAAGAGAGCCAGAGAGCTGGCCGGTCTTTGCTCCACTGGCACCGTGGAAAACCACAGAGGACTGCGACCACTTCTCTAGTTTCCAGAGAATCCCACCTAGTGAAAACACTCCGTTTGACTTCTTTGCTGTATGAAAGTAGACACATTGCAAGTTTTCTTCTCATGAATCGAGCAGTCTAGTTGCTATTACCGTTTGTGGTTTATTCGCCCCAGTGGGAGCAGTTGGTCAGAGATGTGGGGAGGAACATAAACCCTTTCTGGACAAGTTCTGTTTCTGATGCCTTTTCACCCTGCTCCTGGAGTTCTTAGTTCACAAGAGGTCCTGAGACAGACAAGGGACAAATGGCACGAAGGAAAAGAGAAAAGTGATGAATGTATAAGTGAAGTGAAGGGAAAGTCGTTCAGTGGTGTCTGACTCTTTGTGACCCCAGGGACTATGCAGTCCATTGAATTCTCCAGGGTGGAATACTGGAGTGGGTAGCCTTTCCCTTCTCCAGGGGATCGTCCCAACCCAGGGATCGAACCCAGGGTTCCCACGTTACAGGAAGATGCTTTACCAGCTGAGCCACCAGGGAAGCCCTGAATGTAAAAGGAATGTATGCAATCTTCAGTAATGAGACAACCGCAAATGCGTCAAATGTACTGTATGCATGCACTGTGTACAATGGACAGGGAGGCCAGGCATGCCGCAGTCCATGTGGTTGCAAAGAGTCGGACACGAGCCACTGAACAACAACAGCACGCACCGTGTGCGTCTCCCGATACACAGTGAACATGACTATGTCGCGTTGCTAAGAAGTTTGCTTAGAGAGGTACGTGCTTGCATAGTCGCTCAGTCACATCCGATTCTTTGTGACCCCATAGACTGTAGCATGCCAGGCTCCTCTGTCCATGAAATTCTCAAGGCAAGAATACTGGAGTGGATTGCCATTTCCTTCTCCAGGGGATCTTCCTGAATCAGGATCGAATGTGTATCTCCTGTGTCTCCTGACTTGGCAGGTAGATTCTTTACCACTGAGCCATGGGGGAAGACCAGTTTAGAGATGAGGATCCTTTTCTTTGGAGGAGGGGCATGATTTTTAAAACAATTGTATGCAGATTTCTGATTTCAGAAAGATGGAGCTGGACAGATTTCCCCTTCCTCCCACTGGTGTGGTGGAGGCAGTAAACACATAGAGAAGGTTCTGAGAGTGGACAAAGGAGGCAGGCTGCCTGGTGTTGGGACCAGATTGCTCAGTGGTTAGCCCCTGAGTTCTCTAGGCTCAGAGATCCCGGACTCAGAAATCAAGAGAACACAACCCCCAAATGCATCAAGTGACACAGAGGACCAGCTCTAAGAGCAGCCTGTTTCCTGGCCAAATGCCCAGGAAAGGGGGTGTCAGGCAGGATGGATGATCTGCAGACAGTGATCCCCTCCACCATCCAAGCATTGCAGGAAAATCCTGCACCTTCACTGCCGCCCTCCCCGCAGTGGGCTCCCCTCACTGCCTCCCCCCCCGGCTAGTGTCGGGGGCCCTGGAGAGGGTTAGGCTCCCCGTCTCCCAGCGTGACCAGAGGCTAGGGCAGCAGGAGCTTACACTTGGCCCACCATAATCAGGATCCGGGTGGAAGGAGTCTCCCAAATAGAATGCTCAAATAAGACCCAGAACCTTGGAACAAAAGAACCAAAGGAATCTGTCAGCTAAAGACACAATGCTCATTTCAAAACTCAGCGGAGCTGCAAGCTCAGAAAAGAGCAGAAGCAATAGAAGAAAGGATGTGTGGACCAAAGAAGAGGAAGGGCCTTCAGGGAGGAGAGCAGAGGAAAGCCTCAAGAGAGACTGAGCCAAAGTCCAGGACTGTGGACCAGCAAGCAACCAGCATCCTCCAGTGCCCAAGAAAGGACAGATAGGGGCTGGCAAGCTCTCTAGGAAACAGAGCCTGGAAACCTCCCAGAGCCACAGACTCAGGAGGAGGAGTGACCACAAAGCAGGAAGACCCCGAAGGGTCTCACGCCGAGACACACCGTAAGCAATCTCGTGGAAATCGGGGACAGAGATTTCCTCCTGGTCCTCCTCCTGGTCCATGAGCCACCACCACCCCTCACGGCCCAGCCCTGGCCACACAACAGAGAGGCATCCTTGTGGGGGTGAGGACGCCGGAAGATCCAGGAAGTCAAGGAATGCAGGGACCCACCCCAGTGCCTGGCCCCCATCAGCGCTGAGGAACGTCCCTTCTTCCCTAAAGCAGGGGCTCTCATTCGCGAGTCGGCCATGGGGGGCAGGGTTTTTCCATGACACCCCTCAGAGGTGGGGGCAGCTTTGTGCTCAGGCAGCACCAGCTCATCTTCACACTGAATCCACACTGCACATCCTTCCCGCAAATGAGTAGAACCTGAATCCTGAGGGACTCATAATTCCCCAGGGAAGTAAAAAATTTACAAGACTTTTCGGGGAATAGACTATTATGTTAATAAGAAATCTGTGTTCAGAAGAGCAATTTTCTTGTGTAACCCAGCCCTGTTCACCTGGGGAAGTGGGCAAGCCGTCACAGCGCAGGTGGGACAGTACCTGTGCTGTGGCCTCACTCGCGCTTGTGTGACCCCGGCACTGCGCCCTCACCTCCTCTGCCCCACAGTGCGCTTCAGGACTAGACTCTGCTTTTCAGGAGAAGCGTGCTCTGCCATCAAATCGGTGGTTTACGCACTTGAAAAGTGGGTGAAGAAGCATCACCGGTTTGAAATGAGGAGGGGCTTGCCCTGCAATGCTGGAAGCACGGTTCGGCCCTGGACATTCATGTCTGAACCTGGGACATCTAGAGGTCAGTGCATCCCCCTGTGGTCACGGCCCCTGTAGGCAGATCTGGGGGAGTGTCCACAGTCTTCTCAGAACAAATACCAGGCACCTGGAGTCCAGCAGTGCCAGTCCCAGCATTTTTCTCTGCCTGGCCGCATCAGCGATGCTGTAACCTTTCCTGCCTCAGTGATGCAATGAGGGAACCCGACGTGAACTGTGCTCCTCATACATGCCAAGCAAGTCTGCAATAAAATACTGAGAGTTAATCTAGATGATAGACAAGGCTTGTGCAGGTGCGGGTTTAAAATGCTTGTTGATATTTGAGGTGGGAGTAAAGGAACGAAGTTGTTTTTTTTAATCTTGCCAGTTTTATTTCCTTAAAGAATTTTAGGATTCTGTATGACACTTCTGAAAAATAAAGCTGCTGGAGGGCACCAACGTGCTGGAAGGGTGGAGGCTCGAGACAGGAAGGCCAGTGAGACTGTGTGGGAGCCGGGACAAGGCAGAAGGAGCCTGGGGTCCCCCACTGAGCGCCTGCCCTGGGGTTTGCTGGATGGCATCACCGATTCGATGGGCAAGAGTTTGAGTAAACTCCGGGAGTTTGTGATGGACAGGGAGGCCTGGTGTGCTGCGATTCATGGGGTTGCAAAGAGTCGGACACGACTGAGTGACTGAACTGAACTGAACTGAACGGATCTGAACCATCCTTGGAAGCCGGTGATGTGCCAGGAAAATGCTTTGAGCTTTGCCTCAAGTGTTCCTGAAGTTCCCCCAAGGATCCTGCCCCAGAAAAACTGGTTTCTACAAGTTGTACCAACTGTAAGTTTCCCATTAAGGGTGATGAGACAGTTTGGAAGCCACTAGCTGACTTTTTTAAAGTCTGAGCAAAACTCTAGAAAAATAATAATACTGTAGGCATATTAGAGTGTATCTTTTTGTTTGCATTTATTATGAAAGAACATAGCCTTTTAAATCAGATTTATTGAGATGTCGTTGACTTATAAGAATTGTACATATTTGAGATGTACAAACTGATGCTTTGAAGATGCTTTGTGTACAGGATGTGTACATCATAAAATGATCTCTTTCTTTAAGCTAATTAACATATCCAGCACCTCACAGGGTGACTTTCTGTGTGTATAGAAGAATATAGACTTCTAGAATACAGAACAAATAGAAGGAGAGCAGGATGAGGGAAGCCTGATGTGACCTGTGCTCCCCAAAACATGACAAGGAAGACTGCAATGAAATATTGAGAGTCGAGTTGGTAGGCTTACTACTCTTATCTAGGTCCTCTTTTTTTTGTTTTAATGTAGTCTGTTCTCTCTCCCTCCCTCTCTCTCTCTCTCTCTCTCTCACACACACACACACACACACACACACACACCCACACACACCAGAAACAGGAGCCGTCTTGGGTGCACCCATTGGGCATATCTTTGCAAACTTAATCCTAACGATACTAATCTAGTTACCTGAGCAGGAAAAAGAATAAATGTTACAACAGATTAGAATTTCTCTTCTCTCGATATGTTGGACTGGGAACCAAATTAGTGAAAATCACTTGGAATAAAATCAGTTTCTCAAAAGGGCCATGCAAGTCTATGTGAAAAAGTACACCGAGATGTTATCTGGGATAAGCCCAAGGTAGGGAACCTTGCAGGGTGTGGAAGAAGATATATTTATTATAATCTCTTTTAACTAGAAAGACAGAAGGAGGCGAGGCCTTACTGTGTGCCCCCTGAATGCTAGGCTTTGCACCTTGTGTTCACAGGTCCAATCCTCTATTTTAAAACTACCTGTCAACCTTCATGAACCCCATGAGCCAGATGCTATGATCCTTGTTTGAAAGTCAGGAAGAGATTCCCAGAAGAACGAGGACCCACATGGGCAAAAGCGAGGAGCTGGAATCCCCATAACACATGACTCTAATTCCCGCAGTGAGAAATTCAGACAACAGTGAACATGCATCAAGGGTGAGTACAGATGTTAGTTCAGAGTGGGGATCCTCGGTGCAGACACAACTGGGTTCAGATTCATTTACAAGCTCTAAAACATGGGATATTCACTTATTCTCTCAAATGCTCGTTTTCTTCATGCTCAAAATGGAACTGAGGTTTATGTAAGGATTAGTAAATATGCATGCAGAACAGTGCCTAACAGAGTAAATGCCTTTATTAAGATAAATGTGTGAAGCTTATCATGACTTCACTGTCACCATCATTTTGAGGATTTTTTCCCTCCTGCTATATAAGCTGCATTTTACTGCACTGGCCTCTGAGATTTCTGATTTAAGTCCTGGTTCCACCAAAATGGTAATAAAGAGGCTTTGCTGGGCCCAAGAATGTCATAAAAAGAAATTGTGTCTGTCTCTTACGATTTTGTGACACGTCTGATAACTCAGACTTCTTTCTATTCAAGGCTATCTGAGTTGAATATTTTCACAGATTTTATTTTAGTGTATCTCTCGGTAACTTCTAGTGCTGTTCTATTTAGTCAAAAAGGCAAAGAAAAAATAAACCAAGGGACAAAACAACAAATATTTATACCTCCATGGCTAAAAGTTCAATAGAAGTAGCCTAAACAAATAATTTTCTTTTTTTTACTGATAAGCCTAAACTTGTATTTTGAATAAGATCACTACAAAGTTATGTTAGTATCTATGTTCAATTTGCCATGCATATTTCATTTCAAAGCAAAAACTAGGTTTTGCCCACACTCTTGTACCCCTTGGTGGTTGAGACAGTAAAGAATTCACCTGCAATGCAGGAAACCTGGGTTCCATTTCTGGGTCAGAAAGAGCCCTTGGAGAAGGACATGGCAGCCCACTCCAGTGTTTGTGCCTGCAGAGTTCCACGGGCAGAGGAGCCTGGCGGGCACAGCCCCTGGGATTGCAGAGCTGAGCACAGCGCCCAGCTACAGCTGTGATTTACATTGAACTGAACAGAACGACTCTCGGAAAGGAGTTTGAGATCTCAAGTTCCCCTGTTCCTCCCAGGTTCCTTCATCCTCATCAGTACTCAAGAAGGACCAGAGTGGGGAGATGGAGTGTGGTCCACACAGCGCAGCACAGTTCCCGGCTCCCAGGAGGTCTCAGTGAGTCATCAGAATGAAGGCTGTGCCCTCAGTCAACCTGTCAGACCCGTATTGTTTCCATCTCATTTTAAAGTTGTGCCTCTGCCTCTGCTGGGTGCCAGGGAGGTGCCCCCTGCTCCCGCCTGCCACGGCATCTCCTCCTTGAACCAGCCCGGCGGTCTCATATTCAAGGTGGACAGACCACCCTTTCCGACGTTCAGCGGCACCTTGACCATAACACAGGCTTCTATGCATGATGCTCGCGTCACATGACGTCCGTTCCCATGTGTGTTAGGTGTGCTGACTCCTCCCGTGTGGGAAAGAAGGGCATCTTAGTGGTACTTGCACATCACTGCTGGAGCTCACTTTCAGTCACATCTCGGGGGCTCTGAGGGGTTGGGAGGGCAGAGGGCTGAGGAGCAGGGAGGGCAGCAGAGGAAGGGAGCTGGTGATGGAGCGTCCATGGCCTCCAGGCTGAGCGGGAGCGCAGAGGACAGCTGTCGGGGGCGAGGGTCCCCTGGGGCCCATCCGACTCTGTCTCAGGCAGAGCTGGCCACACGTGCCCCGCCGGGGGTCCGGTCACAGCACATGCAACAGGGAGACTGCTCCTGGGGACTCTGCCAGAAGCTGCAAGGCTGAACCCAAAAGGAAGGAATAAACATGCGTGTCTCTCAA
Organism: Muntiacus reevesi; assembly: GCF_963930625.1. Classification (NCBI taxonomy): domain Eukaryota; kingdom Metazoa; phylum Chordata; class Mammalia; order Artiodactyla; family Cervidae; genus Muntiacus; species Muntiacus reevesi. The sequence goes on along the minus strand of NC_089252.1, from coordinate 2,108,319 downwards.
TAAAGTGAAAGTGAAAATCACTCAGTCGTGTCCGACTCTTTGCGACCCCATGGACTTTGCAGTCCATGGAATTCTCCAGGCCAAATACTGAAGTGGGTAGCCTTTCCCTGATCCATGGGATCTTCCTAACCCAGGGATCAAATCCAGGTCACCCACATTGCAGGCAGATTCTTTATCAGTTGAGCCACACGGGGAAGCCCAGGAATATTGGAGTGTGTAGCCTATCCCTTCTCCACGGGATCTTCTTGACCCGGGAATCAAACTGGGGTCTCCTGCATTGCAGGCTGATTCTTTACCAACTGAGCCATCAGGGAAGCCTGTGTCTCTCAATAAGGAGATAGCTGAAACTTGTGGGTAAGGCTCTTGCAAAATGTGACTTCTTTGCACAATGTATGTTTGCACCTGTGCTTGCGTTGGCACGTGTTGCTGTCTAAAGCCCTCGAGGCTCCACCGCCCAGCCCAGTGAGGCTGTGCACGCAGGGTAGGTTCTCTGCAGCGACGCCAGCAGTGTCTCATTTCCATCCTCACTGCTTCCACCCGTGGGCTTATCTCATTACCTGTAAGCCATGCCCCCATCACAGCGATCAGAAATAAATGTGAGCAGTTTCAGATTCTGGTTGAAGTGGAGGCATTGCTTGCGCCTCAAGCACTCACTTTTTAAAAAGTTAATTAATTAATTAATTTTAATTGGAGGCTGATTACAGTATTGCAGTAGTTTTGCCATACATTGACATGAATCAGCCACGGGTGTACATGAGTCCCTCATCCCGAAACCCCCTCCCACCTCCCTCCCCACCCCATCCCTCAGGGTCGTCCCAGTGCACAGGCCCTGAGCGCCCTGTCTCATGCATCGAACCTGGACTGGCGATCTGTTTCACATGTGGTAATATACATGCTTCCGAGCTGCTCTCTCGCTTTTGACAGGCTTTCTGGGGCCCCTGGGCCGTGCGCTGTGTCCGGCTGTGGGTGCAGCAGGTCTGTGGACAGTATCCCACAGGTGCAGCCACGAGGCGGGCAAGGTGCTGGTGGCAGAGGCCATGGGAGGGTCAAGAAAGGCCTCCCGGAGAGACGTGCGAGGGTGAGTCCCAGATAGCAGGAGAGTCAGGACAGAGGCCACAGGAGGTGATGAAAACACTGGTCCCCGTGGGGGTGGGGAGAGCGACAAGGAGACTGAGTGGCTGGTGCATTTAGGGAGAGGCGGAGTGACCCTTGGTCAGAAATGGGGAGGCAGGCAGGGCCCACAGGGTGCAGGGTGTGTAAGCTGAGGAAGGTCGGGGTTCTCCATCCTGTCAGTGTCAGCGGGGCCTGAATTACCTCCTCTCTTTAGAAAGCCCGCAAGAACCTGGGAGCCTCACCCTTTCCACTCTGTGCCATCTTCCATCTTCTAATAAACACCATTCTCTGGTGAGTCTAACCTCCTATAGAATATAGACTATATGTTAACTAGGTGCCTAGGTATTTGTGAAGGTTTCGTGAGTAGTTTCTGTGTCATGAAATTCATCAGCTATTCTTTAATTTATGTCGACCTTTGAAGAATTAACCAATAAAGTGGTTTAAGACCTTTGAGGGGAAATATTAATATAATGCCATCTGATGTATTCAGCAGAGATCGTACATCTCAAAACAGTACACTTTCTGTCTACTTGCTCTAGCAAGCAGCATTTAAAGTTGAGTGTTAATTGTTTGGCTTAAAAGTGTAATTTATTTTTCACTGCTGAATTAGCAATACTTAGGCATATTATGCATGCTTTAGTAAAGAGAGCAGATTAGCTAAGCTTTAGCACATGAGTCTAAGAGGTTTGTGTTTGAAATTGAATGTGAACGCAGAAGTGAGCCAACCTGTAACAAAGATGGGGCTTGTCATTACATAAATTAAGCATCTGTTTTGTGCTTTGCTGAAATTATTGAGTTTTATTCATAAAATATTTACACGCTGTATTTAATAACTGTTATTGCTCGGTGCCAACAGAATGAATTTTCTATCTCAGGAAGCAAATGTGTCCCCAACTTGCTCAATGTAACCCTCAATGTCCATATGTTCGATTTATTTTTGAATGGTTCATGAACATGGAGATATTCTCTCTCTCTCTCTCTTTTTTTTTATGGTGGTGGTTTAGGGATCAGTACAGCTGTAAATGGAAAGTTAAGAGCATTTTTAAATATATTTATTAATTTTTAGTAGAAGAGTTAGAGGAAAGGTTACTTGTGAAATCTGCAGCGTCTTTTCACAACTTTCAGGGATTCTGTGAACCTCCAGGGATTATATACTCTGTTGTACATTAAAAATGCTTAAGCACATTTGAAAAACTTTAGAAGGCTAAGTACTTAAGAATTTCTTCAAATTATTTGCTGTTTTATTAGCTTAGGTTTCCACATAGGGAGAACAATACAGTAATGAACACTGACCATAATGACAAGCTCACATTGGCCTCCACTGGGTGAACCCCACCTTCATTTCCATGTGTGATTTCTCAGGGGTGGTGTGGGGTAGGGGAGAATGGGCTGCCTCATCTCCTCAGAAACCATAGCAAATCCTCACTGTAGAATAGCCTATGATTTTATTTATAGCTTTATTTCACTCTAGGAATGTCTATGTCAAAAAATATATAAATTTTAATAACACAACTTATATTGCATGTAAAAACGACTATAAATTCAGAAGGTGGAACATACTCCTGGCTGAGTGATTACTAAAGGAGATGAAATGGCATTTGAATTGTTTTTTTTTTTTTAGGGGCTGTCAAACTTTGAACACCTAGGATATTTTAAGCAGAAAGGCTGAAAATATTGCCAAATGATTCTGGAATCAGGCTCTGGAAGGCAAATATTTTAATTCTGATTCATAAACAGATTGTGCAAACTTGGTAAGTTACACAAACTTTCTAAACCTTGATTTATTAGTCTATACAATGGGAATCTTTACAATGATCTTAGAGAGCTGCTGTGGATAAAGGATAACTTGGACTTCAGTGTCTAATAAGAAGTCTCAGGAATATTTGTAATTTGTAATAAATGACCCAGCACTGGCAAACTTGATAAAATTCACACATACAAACACACTCATGGGCTTCCCTGATGGCTCAGTGGTAAAGAATACACCCGCCAATGCAGGAGATGCAGGAGACACGGGTTTGATCTCTGGGTTGGGAAGATCCCTTGGAGAAGGAAATGGCAACCTACTCCAGTACTGCTGCCTGAGAAACCCCATGGAAGGAGGGGCCTGGTGGGTCCTTGGGGTCACAAAGAGTCAGACATGACTTAGCAACTAAAAAACAACGAACACTCACACACATAAACCCCAAAGTCTGTCTAACCCCAATTTTTGTAGAAAGTATTTTCTGAAAAATACATAGAATCAATACCAAGCCACTCATGCCCTAAACACAACTTCTGTCACCTTCCTGCCCATCTAGTCATCTCCGCGTCAATGAAAACTTGGGCAAGAGAAGGTGACTAAACACAAGGGCTCAGTGTGGTCAAGGGGTCTTAGATCAAGGGAAGCATCAGAGGCTGGGGGCTGGGATGTGGACCAGCTTTGAGGGAATAGACACTCGTTTCTTCTTTGTAAAATAAATGGTAAACTGCTCATAATTCTCCAAATTCTGAAGATCATTCTGGAGATAAGTGGGTTTTATCAGACTAACTCCTTTGCCAGCCTCAATTATAAACTCTGGACAAATTATGTACAAAATCAACTATTTAAAGGCACTTAAGTGTTACCCAAAACAGCAGAAACTGAAGAGAACCATAGCATTGAAAGAAGAGAACCTCAGAGAGGAGATCCACGTTTTCCCGTCTTCCCTGTAGGACACACACCAGGTTTTCTAGTTCCTGGAGGATAGAGTCCAAGCAGGAGGCATCTGTACTTCAGAGCTAGGAGTTGGAAGTTACTTTTGAGGGAATCCAGAGCTGCTGATCTGAAGAGGAGGAACCCCAGGACGGAGGAAGAAGCCAGCCCCTAACTCTGAGTGCAGACTTCCCTCAAGTCCCTGCCAACTCCTGAACCATACAGGCAAGGGATAAGATCTTCATGGTTTTGTGTTAAAGTATCCTCCAGGAGGCTCAAAAGTCAGGGGAAATCTTTAGGAGCTGATTGTCAGGGGGAGCCAGAGCTTCAGCCCTGGCCAAATTTTAGGGATCTGCTAAATATTTCAGATTTTCCATTAGATCCCAAAGAGAGTTAAAGACCTATGAGTAAGATCATGCTCTGGGACTGAGGGGCTAAGATGTTAAGATGAAGAGGTAAATCAAAATAGACCTACTGGAATAAACCGCAAAAACAACCCACTTGCAAGTGATAAGAGATCCACTGATAATTTAATTGTTTGTTAGAAAAATAATAATTTTTAGAAAAAATAGGGAATCTAGAGTCCTTACAAAGTGTCATTTGCAATAACTAGTATAAACAATGAAAACAAACAAATTAATTAACTAAACTAAATAAATAAATCGAAACATGAAATTCATAGTGAAGGGAAAAGGCAGTCAATATTTACAGACCTATAAATCTCCCAGATTTTGGAATTGATGAATAACAACCCTAAAATACCTATGCTAGATTTATTAAGGAGACTACATAAAAAGTGAGTAAAAAGATAAAATAAGAGTAATAATGGAGAATTTAAGAAGAGACATGAAAGCTATAAAAATTATAAATTGGAAAACAGGAAATGCTGTAACTGAAAATATAATGCCTGAAATACAAAATTATTTAGATGGATCAACAGAAGGTGAAACACAACTGAAGGATGAATCAGTGAACTTGAAGACAGATGAGTGGAAAGCATCCAACCCGATCACAGGGAGAACAAAGACTAAAGCAGAACAAACAATGACAACAATGACAAAACCATAGAGCTTATTGACCTTGGGGGCAGCCAGAATGGAGGAAACCCTTTCAAATGCTGAAAAAACACTGTCAGCTTAGAATCTAACGTCTATCAAACACCTACTTCAAATATTCAGCAAAATTGAGACATTTTCATATATACAAACTTAAAGAATTTGTTGCCAGCAGTCCTGAAATGTAAGAAATACCTCAGAAAATTCTTCCGTCAGAAGCAAAACAATGTCATGTTAAAATAAGAGGCTACAGGAATGATTGTATATTACAAACTGGATATTATAAACATATGTGCAAATATAAAGAAATATTTTCTTAAGTCTTTCTTTCCTTTTAAATGTCATCTAAAAATAAAGTGATTCCTTAAAGCAAATATTGGCAACCCACTCCGGTTTTCTTACCTGGAGAACCCCAAAGACAGAGGAGCCTGGAGAGCTACAGTCCATGGGGTTGCAAAGAGTCAGACACAACTGAGCAACTAACACACAAAGCAAATAATAAAAACTAAAACAATATAGTTTGAAGCCTGTAACAAACGTAAAGTTGAGATGTATCACAATGCTAGGTATATCACAAAAGGTGGCCATGTTGTAAGATTCTTACATTAAATGTATGCTGGTTCATCTGGCAATGACTGTGACAAGTAAGCTTCATCCCCAAAGCAATCACTTAAAAAAAGGACAAAAATAGCTAAAACAAAATTCAGTAATAAAAATTACTTGATTATCTGAAAAGAAGGCAGAATAGGGACAAAGAATCAGGGAGCAAAAGAAAATAAATATGAAGTTGGTAAGCTTAAATCCAATCCAATCAAGTATCACACTAAATGTTAACAAACTGAATACTAGAGTTAAAGGAAGTGATTGTCAGAATAGGTAAGAAAGCAAGACCAAACTATGTGTTATTTGTAGGAGGCACACTTTAAGATGCAGAAATGCCAAGAGTGAAAATATGAAGAATTTTACTCTGTAAACACTTAGTATAAGGAAACTAGGATAGCTATACTAATATCCAGGTAAAAAGGGTGTCAAGCAAATATATTTATTTTTAAAGATAAAATCTGACTACACCAAGAAGATATAATAAGATAACATCAGTGCTTCAAACATTTGAAGCAAAATAGAATTAAATGCAGAAGTAGACAAATCCTCAATTACAGTTGAAGATTTTAATACCTCTCTCTTCATAATTAAAACAAGTAAACAAACAAAATCATTAAGGATATAGATGAATCACTGTGAACAAACTTGACCTAATTGATGTAAATAGACTTCCACACAGCAATGGCAAGTACATAACATTTTCAAGTGAATAGAACATTCACTGATATTGACCCTATATGAAGTCAAAAAGAAAGTCTCAATAAATGTAAAGGGGTTGAAAGCATAGAGTCTGACCTCAACAGAATTATAGTAGAAAACAAGAATGAAATATTCTTAAAATCACCAACCATTTAAAAATTAAGAAAGAAACTTCATACTAACACATATATATGGAATTTAGAAAGATGGTAATGATAACCCTATATGTAAAACAGAAAAAGAGACACAGATGTACAGAACAGACTTTTGGACTCTGTGGGAGAAGGCGAGGGTGGGATGTTTCGAGAGAACAGCATGTATATTATCTACAGTGAAACAGATCACCAGCCCAGGTGGGATTCATGAGACAAGTGCTCGGGCCTGGTGCACTGGGAAGACCCAGAGGAATCGGGTGGAGAGGGAGGTGGGAGGGAGGATTGGGATGGGGAATACATGTAACTCCATGGCTGATTCATGTCAATGTATGACAAAACCCACTGCAATGTTGTGAAGTAATTAGCCTCCAACTAATAAAAATAAATGAAAAAAAAAGAAATATAAAAACTCAACAAAATCTCAAGCAATTAAGACATATTTTGAGCTAAATAATAATGAAAAACAGTATATCCAAATTTACAGTATCAATAGCAATTCTTTTTTTTTTTTTCAATAGCAATTCTTAAAGGAAAGTTAATCTTTCCAAAGATTTCTATTATAAAGAATAGGTTTAAAATCTAAGATGTATCATCAGGAGTTATATCAGAAAGATAAACTAAACAACAACAAAACGCTAAAGAAAGAATGTAATAGCAGAATATACAGAACATGCGTGCTTAGTCACTCAGTCATGTCCCACTCTGTGACCCCATGGATCGTAACCCGCCAGGCTCCTCTGTCCATGGTGATTCTCCAGGCAAGAATACTGCAGTGGGTTGTCATACCCTCCTCCAGGGGATCTTCCCAACCCAGGGATCGAACCCAGGCCTCCAGCATTGCAGGTGGATTCTTTACCAGCTGAGCCACCAGGGAATCCCATATAGAATATAATGAAGCAGAAAATAAAAATGGAGAAAAATAATAAAGGCAAAAGTTGTTTTAGAAAAAAATTAAAACTGATAAAACTTTAGCTATACTAGTAAAGAAAAATGAGGTTACACATTTCTCAAACTGTGTTCATCAAATCCTGGGTTTGCAAGAAGTTAACATATTTTTCCTGAATAAAATGACCACTTAACACAGAAATGCTCTTTAAATGATTCACGGAGATTTCTCTACCCCAGGTCCTTAGAACTTCTCTGGTTTTGAAAAAGGGCCTGGGTCTGATCACCCCACAGACAGAAGATCCCTTTGATTTGATTGTAGTAGACATCCTCCTGTAGAAGATCTTCTGACACTTATGGGACCAAAGTTAGGGGAACAGGGTTGTGCAATTTCTCTGTGAGTTGGGTTAGTGGATGGGCTACAGTGTCCTTAACAGAGAGAAGGAAGCATCAGAGGAGCGACTCCTTTTAAAACATTTTTATTGAAATATAGTTGATTTACAACATGTGCCAGCTTCAGATGCATGATAAGACATTGAGTCTCTGTGTTATAGAGTAGATCGTTGTTGCTCATTTTATATATAGTAGCATGTATGTCCATCAATCACAAACTTCCAATTTATCCCCCCTCTTTCCCCTTTGGTAACTATAAGTTGGTTTTCTATGTCTGCGAATCTATTTCTGTTTTGTAAATAAGCTCATCTGTGTCCTTTTTTAGCTTCATCACATATAAGTGATATATGATATTTGTCTTTGACTTGCTTCTCTTAGTCTGATCATCTTGTAGCTGCTCTTTTAAACAACTTACTACAGTATTGCTGGTGTTGGACAGAAGATGCGGCTCCTGAGATGGGCCCGAGTGTTGAAGGTGGCTTTGCCCTCTATTAGCTCATGCCAGGGGACTCCTCTGAGGCTCCCACAGGGTCCAGGTGACCCCTTGTGATGGTACTAACTGGAGATCCGGCATCTTCTGGAGGTATCTAAAGTCAGCCACTTGGGCACCTGAGCCATCGCCAGTTTGCCTCTGCCTTTCTGGGGCACCGGGTCAGCTCAGGGGTGCACACCCACATTTGTGACCGCCGGAGCTTGGAAAGACCTTGGAGTGTTTCCACCTTAAATGCTCAGCGACTCCACAGAAGAACTCACGCACCCAGTCTGCTCCTGGAGGCACCCCCTTTACTGCTGCTTCCCGCACAGAACTGCGGACTCATTTGCATTACCTTTTATTTAGGCTGTGCCTTATGACAGAAGATCAGATTGAGCTTTTTCTCCCCTAGAACACCTCCTGTATTCTGCATTTGAGAATCTTCACTTTAAGGCTTAATTCAGCAATTTTATTTGGAATTCATATACCCTTTGTTTCTCTACAGATGTCTCTGTTCCCCCTGCTGGGGAAGAAACCTGGGCTTATTATTGCTGGGGAGGATGTTTCAGGCTCTCAGACACAGACACGCCGGTGTGCTTTTGTCAACAGAAGTGAAACTTTCCAGACGTCATACCTATTTTTTATTAGTTTTCTTTCCCCATGTGTGATCTGCAAACTCCAAGCTAATAGTCACTGATTTTACTTCCTCATTTTAAATTATTCGTCATGCTGGGCAAGCAAGAAAGGAACTGCATTTAGGACCACGTGAGAATTCCTCAGATTTTAGATTCTGAAAAATGACCACGCCTGCTAGATCACAATAAGTCATTTCCACTAGAAAGCGATTGAAGGGGTGAAGTGTTGGGAAGGAACGCCTGAAAAAGCACTGGATTGTTTCTGGGTAAAAGAACTCTAGTCTCTTTCATTTTAAATTTAATTTTTGATGAGTTTTATTGTTTTAATAAATTGAACATAAACTCTAAAATTAGTTTTCCTAAATCCTTAAGGTCTATTTCAATCACAGTTTGTTAAAAAAAAATAAATAAAAAACAATACCCTGTATTTGAATTATCTTCTTGAAAGATGTATTACACTCCTAAGATTTCGGTAGCTGAACAGAACTGTTACTGGGAGGGATGTGTTACTAATGAGATTTCAGAGTAATTCTCAAAGTTCTATGACATTGTGTATCCAGTGGAACAGAACCACTAAAGATGGATGTTTTTACTCCTTTATACATTCATTAATCATTTTATTCTTTCATTGAAAAGAATGTATTTGAGTTTGTGTTTTAAAACTTGCTATTGGCCTGGCATAATGGGGGGAAAAAGATGTGGAAACAAACACTTCTCAGAATTCCAGGGTGATTGGAGGGTTCTAGATGCCAAGTGCTCACTGAGTTTTCTGATATGATAACGGTGGGCCTCTGGGGGTGGTCTGGGAACTTTCACCTTCACCTCCTGTCCTCCCTTAGTTGAGGACGCCACCCCACCTGCGGTGGCCTTGGTGGTGTGTCCCCGTGGCGCCTCCCGTGGCTCCCCAGCCGCCAGGATGGGAGCCGGCAGGAGGCAGGGGTGGTGGGTGTGTGTCTGTGGCCTGAGGCGCTCACACTCCAGCAGCCTGCCGTGAGAAGGACGGTCCTGGGAGCCACTGGGCCCAGGAAGAGAAGTGCATCCCAGGGTCCACACCCAGGACCCAGGACCCAGCAGGCGGTGGAGGCAGAGGGCGTGCGGCGCAGACGCTGAGCAAGGAAGAGGGATGGTCTTCCCCTGAGTCTCGGGGTCACACACAACACGCCCGGTGTTGCTCAGCCTGGGGTCACCGAGGCTGCTGTCGTTGGTGCCGGGAGATAAAAGGAGACGCGAGAAATAATAGCAATGTAACGAACGTGACTGTGGGGCCGAAGGTGTGTCAGCTCTGTTCTAAGCTGACCTGGAGCCTGAATCAGCCCTGGCACGGAAGCGCCCTTTCCCGTCACTGAGGCCGAAGGCGGGCGCCATGGCAACCCGGAGCCGCTCGGCCGGCGCGGCGGAGCGGGACACCCAGAGCCCGAGCGCGCCTGCGTCGCTGGCGGGCGCCGGGGTCCCCGCGCCTGCGGAGGGCCTGTCCCCACGCCCGGGCGGCTGTATCGCATGGCGGTGGAGCCACGTCACCCGCGTGCACAGCGCTGCCGCTCTCAGCATCTCCGATGCCGCCGAGCCTTGTGTGCGTGAGCTTGTATCTGCGTCAGTTTATCTCCCTAGAAAGAGATGCCCTCCTCAGCTGGCATGAAAAGGAGCAGGTCCTTTCTTGCTGCCAAGACATGTTACTTCCTGAGCCGTGTCTGCCCCTCTTCGCCCAGTTGTGGTTGTATTTCTCAGACGTCGTTACCTGGATGCATCTGTGGATGAGGATCGACCCATTTGGAATGTTTGTATTTGCCTTTGACGTACTATTATTTATGTTGGTGATTGCTAGATAGTTATCTAAAGATGGTACAAATGCCCCTAAGTCCAGGCTCTATATATCTTGCTGTGACATCTGTATCCAAATGTCCAAAACGCAAGGAGCAATCCCGACAGGTAACTGCAAACGCAGACATCACCCCTTGTGCCTCAAGGATACTTTTATTAGTGGTCTTTCGGATCCTCTGCCTAATTGCTCTCACACTGCGCTTCGCGTGCTCCTGTGGCTGCAGCCTGGAAATACCGCCTGCCCCTTCCATTTTGCGTCTGGTACCTTCTCTCCGCAATGCGGCCCCGGTTCTGTCTCTGAAACACAGCCGTGCTATTTGTTATACTCGGGGATCAGTGTGAATTAAAACCATCCCTGGAAGGTTGTGCATCGAACCAGGAAGGAATGAATAACTTCCAGCAGACATCCCTATATTTTATGTCAAGGCTCTGTCATGTCGTCTGGAGGAAAATCCATTTAAGGAGCTGGCCGTCAGAGGCGGGCCGCGTGGCAGCGGCGTGGCGGGCTCCTGTGTGGGGCTCACTGTGACACCTGACGCTGGCCGCGGTGGAGACACGCGGGGGAGCAAACGGACAAAGGGCGTCTTTGGGCAGCATCGGGCGACAATTCCATTTGTCCCTGATAGAGTCGCTTCTGGCTTCCGAGCTCAGCTCTCGTCCACCCTCCCTGGAAAGTGTGTCAGACTTCCCGGAGTCCTGCAGGCCTTCCGCACCGCACCCTCCCAGCGGGCGCACACCCGCACACTCCGAGGTGCTTCTCTGAACCCGGGCCCAGCCCTCTTTCCATGCACCGCCATCACTTGCAAACTCCCCTTGTCCTTTTTAATTTTTAATTACCATTGTCTGTTCACCTTTGTTTTACCCGTGACATCTTCAATTTAAACAGTATCAGAGAGGTTGATGTGAACAGTTTTCTTTTCAGTTTAAGTGACTGCAGCTCGTTGAGTTGTTAATTATGCAAGGAGGTCTGCATGACTGAGGCTGGTGATTTGAATATGCTCTGATGTCAGCTCTCTGTCTGGGCGGTGGGGCTTGTAAAAGGATTATGATGATGTATATATGGTTCATGGCTAAGTGGGCTAATGAAAGGACCTCATTTAATCAAACACAATTAATTAAATTAACTTATGATATTAACCCATCTTTCCGTGCATGTATAATTTATATTAATTGATTTGCTGCATTCGAATGGACCAATCAGGTGGGTGCCGACAGCCTAAGGAAGAAGGAGGTGTCATTAGCATTACTTTGATGCAAACCATAATTGATGGGTCAGTGTGTTCCGGGGATGTAGCAAAAGCTTTGCTAATTGTCATAAGAAGTTGAAATTGATTGTGTCTGCATTAGTACATAAATTTAAATTGATTAATGTTTTGTTCTAAAATTAATGTCCATTCTGGATGGGTGATACAATGCTTTATTTATTGGATTCATTAATGCAGTCTCAGGAAAAAATAGTGTTGAAGTTAGTAACTGAGTGGAGATCGTTAAGAATGAGCTCAGTGCAACCATCTTGGAGTCCACAGCATTCGCACCCTCGGCCGGCACTTTACCAACGGCCAAGCACAAAGGCCTCTGCCGAGGCCATGCAGCGCTGCGGTGTGATGAAAGCTCTCTTACAGACAGTTACGATGGAAAGCCCCCTAAACGTGCTGAACCTTGTGGGGTTCTGGGGGGAGGGAAACGGGGCTTTGTCAGAAGCGTGACCCCTTCCCAGAGGAGGCTTGGATGTTAAACACTCTCACAATTGATACCAACCTCCTCTACAAAAAAGGGAAAACACTCTCAAACTTGCTTGAATTGCAATTTATACTTTACAGCCAATTGACAGAGATCATGAAATCTGAAATCACAGACGCTTTATTAGAACATAGAATTTAAGCCTCTGCTGCGTTTTTCAAAAATGCTTTTCTGTGGTGACTTTTTATTCTGAAGATTCTCTTGTTAATGTGATTTGGAACCTATGTGGGTTTACATTTTAAAAACCAGCTTTGGATTTGTGGTCTTTCCTAAACTGGCCCCTGAGATTTTAAAGAATAGATGATAAAACCATTTACATTGTTAACCTAACCTTGGATCTCAGTGATTACTAAAATCACAAATGCATTGAGAAGGGAGAGTCAGAGATCCACTGAAAAATTGGTTTAATTCATTTATAACTCCGTTTTTTTCTTACCCAGGAAAGCTTAACATCTGCTTCTTATAAACTGATTTAAATAGAAAATGTGCAATGCATCCTTTTACCAAATGGTTCTCCTTTTATTGATGGAATAAAGCAGTTTGCCTCTTCTGTTTTTACTACAGTGCATTCGTGCTCTTAGAAATGGGACATCTCTGTTTTCACAAGGAAGCATTCTGAACTTCACACGCAGGGGAGGAGATTAGAGCACTGTCTCTCTGCTGCCTTACTGAAGTTTGCAGAGTATTATTTACAGACAGCTTCTTGAGTCTAAAACACTTGAATTATATTCGAATATCACTCCATGTGGTGGCACTATGGAGTAACAAACAATAATTGGTTCTCAGAAAGTAACTTCTTCTTAACTTTCGTGATTGCCTTGATGGATGCTTAGGACTAGTTTTCCATTGCAGATTTTAAGGACAGCAATTCAAAACTAAGTCATATTATTCCAAGGCAGCAGTGATGGGTTCTATCATAGCTGCAATTGTATGTGCTGTGTGGGGAAATGAGGGCTCTTATTACTTGTTTAAATTATGTTTAGTGCTCCTGCTTTATATATCTGAGATTTATACACGCCTAGTATATGCTATACTCATAAAATATATCTGTATACGTGTCAGCTTATTAAATAGCCAGCAAAAAAAATTTAAAAACCAGCATGAATTTGAATATTCCCACATTCTGCTTTTGTCAAAGCAAAAATGAGAAATAATTCATTGTGTATCCTATTGGAAATACAGCAAGTGAAATCCCTTCTCTCTTCTTTAAAAAGTGGTTTCTTTGAGACACACATCCTAGGAAAAGAGTTATCCTACCCAATACTGGATGATTTGTCAATGATGGATGGAACTGAATCCAGCTGAATTCCTGAAACCTGGCGAATGAAAGGCAGTGCAATGTCTACGGTCTAATATTTAGGAAAATAATCCCAGAGATGGCTATGACTTTACCAAGTGAATGTTTATAGCACACTCACTTTAAATTTTTAGCCATTTCTTTTTTAGAAATATTGTTGTGTTGTTGTTTATGACGCTCCTTTAAAACAAGGAGAAAAACTGACTGCAGACATATTCCTGCACATTGGAAATGGCAGGATTCCAGCGAATATCTTGGAAAGCACAGTTTTAAATTTAAATATTTGCTGCCATTTTCTAAGGTTGAGAAGGTAGCAAAGATAGTGATTTAAAATAATATTGTCTTAATTTAGCAGTTTTGTGAATGCATCTCAGATGTTCTAAGAGAAAATTAACATTGTTTTGTTTAAAAAAAAAAAACTCTCAACACTATCTAGAACGTGGAGGCAATTGGAATAATTATTTTGCTAATCAGGTAGTGGTTTATCCTGAGGCAGAGCAGGGCCCCTTCTGTGGGTCGAGTTCAGGGAGCTGGGTGGCCGGGCTGGGGAAGCCGAGAGGGAAGGACACGAGGCTCTCAAACACAGCACACTCCCTTTGTTGGTGGGGAAGGGTATCCAGAGTCCTGGGTTCAATATTACGCTTCAGGCAAAATGCACTGACTTCCAGCTTCAGGACTGGGCCCAGAACAAGCACTGGTTTTATTGGGAACTACATTTCCAAGTTATAAGGATCAGTTCGTGCTCACATCCGATCACTTCATCTTCACGTCCCCGGCTGGCATTCTGTGGTCTGTCTCCATCCCCAGGTAGAACAATTCTGCTAGCAGTAGGTGTCACTGCAGGCAGTGAGAATTCTTTTGGAGAGTTCCTACAGGAAGGGAATGATTCCTAAAGTCCAAAGGGAGGAATTATCCTAAAATCCGGGCAGAGGAGAATAGAAATAGTTTTTAGTGTGTTATCTTGAATCCTGAGTTATTACAGTGTTATGATCAGGTTAAAGTGAAACCACTCTTGAAATTCTTCTGCCATGGCCCAAAGCCTGATACGTGCATACCCAGAGTCCTGTCTTAGTTCTACAAAGTAGGCAGACCTCCCCATCTCCACCTCCGGTAAGAGCAGACAGTTCTCAATCTGGTTTCTTCTTCTTTTCCAAAAGTGTCCAGTCTAGGGTTCCAGGCGAGTGTACCACTGATCAAAACACAGTCCATTATCTCAGTGATGCAAAGCTATTCCAGGCTTTGGGTTGGACATTTTCAATGCATGTCAAAGAGCGCATCTCGGTTGTGACTTTATTAAACATCTACATAAAAACTTTTCAGAAAGAGATATAAAATCTTTTTCAAGGGATGGATATGCCATTATTACGTGTTTATTTCTCAGGACACTTTGTGACTATGGAAGCATTGTCCTAATACTACAGGCATAAGGGATCAAAGGAATTAGCCATGTCAATTGTATCGTGAGCATTTGCAATTATGACTACACGAGCAAAGAGAACACTTTCATCTTTCCTGTTAGACTCCCAGGTATGGAGCACACTCAGACAGGCTGACATAAGCGTTTAGATTTTCTCCAGTGTCTTCCTGGTTTACATCTCTCGATGCACGGAGGATGACGTCTCGGCCATCTGCCTCCACACAGCCGGATTTTGCTACTGCAGGACGTGTGGCTTGTATACAGGAGGGTGCATGGTGAGGAATCAGGTCGAGCTTAGACACGCCTGTGCATGCCCATCTGTGGATGCGGAAGTGAATTTTGTCAGATGCTGACTGCCCTTGCATATGCATATTAATTATTCAAATATATTTTTAATTGGATTTACTTTGTCCTCAGGCAAGTAACACCTTGAAATTACCTCTTTTTCCTCATAAATGACAGCTGAATTCTCAGGAATTTTCTAGGACATCAACACCAGATAGAGAAAGATCTGACCCCTGTCTGACCCTCAGGGTAGAATACCAACATGGTCTTAGGACAGTTCCCCTGGAAAGGGCAATGTTATGTCAGAGAAGGCTGTCCTTGCTAAATTCCAGTCCCACAGTGAACAGGGGTAAGTGTTCTCACTACTCTAAAGAGTTCGTACAACTCTAAAGCTGTTTTTACATCTTGTGTTTCCTGTCAACTTCTGTATATACATCAATAGTATACTGAAAAAACACACACTTGTAAATCAACAACCAAGAAAGGTTTACATAAATTTTAAAAAGGTAAATAAGCACATAAACATATGATGCCAGAGAAAAAGTAACCATTGTGCCTTATTCTATCTTTTATTTTATACTAAATTAAATATTTGGCTGTTCTTCATACATTCGTTTTTTAAAAGGTTTCTGAAGTATAGTCGATTTACAATATTGTGTTAGTTTCTGCTGTAGAGTAGTGTGATTCAGTTTTACATATATATACATTATTTTTCACATTTTTCGTTTATCATTTATCACAGGATACTGAATATAGTTTCCTATACTATATAATAGGAACTTGTTATCTCTACTTTCATTTTTAATTGAAATATTACTTTAAAAATAGGATGCTACCACAGGTGAAGAATTTAAATTCCATGCTTAATTTAGGGCAGCCTGCAATATGACTTGGAATTTCAATTTTGTATGCTGACTCTGAATCTAAGCTCAATCCAAGGGACTTCTAAAGTGGCATATTTTTATGATCCCTGGGACTGTTTGCCTGAATATGTGACATAGACAAGGCACCCTGTTGTAATCATTTTCTTATCAGCTTGCCTAGTGGGGAAGATCTTTATTTCTCAGCAATGAGGAATGATCCATGAGGACAGTTAAGCTGAGGGGAAGGGTTTTATTTCAATGTGTTGATAATAATGCTATGATTAATTAGTATTGCTCAAATGGAGAAGGCATTGTTTTAAACGGTCCTTCATGTTCTTTTCTCATTAGTATTAACCTTGTAATATTTATAATCCCAGAGTCTCAATATAATTTTAGGTAATTTTTATATTTCTAGAAATTGACTTCTTTCAGTCATTTGTCATAAAATAAGTTAATGAATTATAAGAAACCAGATGGATTTTAAATGTAGACACATGGAGAAACAACAAGACAATGATGCCACAGGCCTCATAGTAGGTTAAGGTCCAAGGGGCCACTCAAGCTTTCCCAGAACCTCTTTATGGAGTTTCCTTCTCAGAGTGTGCACAAGAGACCAGGGTGGAGCTTGTATTAACATGAAAAGAGAAGTCTTATAAAAGCTCAAAAAATAGTTTTTCTTTTTAATGCTGATGCTAAGAAATTGATAAAGCTAGTAACGTTCTACATTATTAAAAACTCAAACTAAAAGCCAACTAGCAGGAAATATTAATAAGTCCCTAGGTTATTAATGTCATTTCTTTCATGCTTCCTGCCAAAGACTAATTTGTTATGGGGAGAGCTGACAATATAGTACATAGTTTGAAAAATTACAACCAAATGCTGCCATTTCTCTAAGTATGTCCTTTGATGTTGATGAATCTTTTGGATTTTGCAACATTTACAAATAAGGGGACACGCAAATTTCACAATGATGGTGGTACAGGACTTAGGCATTACTGTATTATATGTACACACACAGCCCCCAGACACACTGACTTGGCACACTAGCGTTTAAACTGTGCTTCTGCTACGGAATTTCAGCATTTATGCCCAACACACAACCACTGTAACCACTGTGATATTAAGCACCATCCTCTTCTCTGTCTGTCTATGAAAGTTGCTCAATCGGGTCCAATTCTTTTTGACCCCATGGACTATACAGTCCATGGAATTCTCCAGGCCAGAGTACTGGGGTGATTGAAAGGTCGGGTATGTTGAGGCATGCCCCGGGAAAAAAGTGCCGCAGACAAGTTCTGGAGGCTGGCTAAACTTCCGGGGACCGATCCCCCCCCCACTGCAGCCTGGTCCGATCAGGAACCGACACAGAGCCCTTGGACACCCACCACCGCTGTAGCCCGCGCTTTCTTCCTTATATAGAAGAACCTGGCCTGGACGCCCGGCCCGGGCTATAAAACCTCTCCCCACCTCTCCTTCCTCGCAGACTCCCTTTGTCTCCTCGCTCACCCACCCCTCCCCGGGAGATCTGCCCGAGAGCGCCCGCCCAATAAAGGCCTTCAGCACCAGTCCTTAGAGGCGGCTCTTTCTTCCCGTGGCGTTTTCTAACAGTGATGAGGAATGACCACTTATTCTTTTCTTTTCCAGGGGATCTTCCCAACCCAGGGATCAAACCCAGGTCACCCGCACTGCAGGTAGATTCTTTACTATCTGAGCCACACAGGGAAGCCCAAGAATGAGTGGGAAGCCTATGCCTTCTCCAGCTGATCTTCCAACACAGGGATCAAACCCAGGTCTCCTGCATTTGCAGGTGTATTCTTATCATCTGAGCCACCAGGGAAGCCCATCCTCATCTCTACCAAAATGTTATTTCACTCCGTCCTTGCTCTTGTGTCTCAATTTTATGAAAAATCTGACTACATTTTACTATAGTTATTTCCTTCAAAAATGTTGCTAAATGTTACCATCTGTAATGTTTAAAATTGTGTTTCTATGAATACTACATATAACCGGGTGTGTAAATGATAATGACAGAGTTCTTTTGTCACTCCAGGCTGAAGAGTGGGGACAGAAGCCAGGCCGTTCTAGTGTATGTTTTTCTGCAGACAAAGATGAGTGATGTTTTGTCTAATGTTGTTGTTCGACTCTCTGTGACCCTATGGACTACAGCATGCCAGGCTTCCCTATTCTACACTATCTCCTGGAGTTTGCTCAGATGATTACAAAAATCATAAATCTTTATTATCTTAATAGAAAAATGCTAACATTAAAAAAAACTCCCAAATAAAAACAACAAATTAAAATCTAAAAAATTAGTTTTGAGAGTACATGTGTATTTATGAGCCTTTTGGGAAAAGTATGACATTGGAATTTTCCCTCTAACTTATCATTATTTAGAGACATGCCGGAAAAAAAAAATAGAATTTCCTTTCTTATTTAATTTACCAGCTCAACTTTCACTTATTTTTCTAAGTGATAAACATAGCTTAAAGAATAGAATTTTTTAAACTAATACTTGGTCTGTGTACTACCCAGTAAGGTTTGTATTCATTTCCAAGTCTCATGGCTAGTGAGCAAAGAGAGAGATTAGTCCCAAGTGTAAAAATTGGTTTTCTGTATAAATTGGCCCCAAAGGGAAATTTTCCAGATCGGTTTCTTGTTACTTGACATGAACTGATCAAAATCATATTTGTCCCCGTGTCACGTTACTTTAGTGGGGTGAGTTAAGGGAACAGGTGCCCCTTGTATTGATCAGTGATCAAGGCAAAGAGCTCTGATTAGAGGTTGAAGGGGACCAGGGAGGGTGAGAAATGGAGTGCTGGCTGGACAGGTTATTGATGACGGCAATAACCACGCGCAGGGCTCCCGCACCGAGGCTGTGGACTCGGCCAGATGAGTGCATATGGACAGATACGCAGACCGACAACATGAAGAAGTATGGAGCGCAGCTCCTCACCTGGCAGAGTTATTAAAGTTCATTGAAGGAAGATGAACTGTTTCAATATGTTAAACACTCGAGGCTGTTAAGAGAGAGTTGCTGTCACCAGGAACGCTGTTGTTTGGGGAGCTTTTGTTGTCTTTTTTCCCTCCTTTTGGAAATTTGAAAGTGTGTTCACTCCAGCAATAACTTCTGTATCTTAGCTCTCTGCACAGGTTTTGGGAAAGCAGAGAAACAGAGCCTCTCTGCATGGATGTGGTTAGCCTCCAATTTCTGTAAGCTGCAGGTCAGCAGGGAGCCAACAGAACATAAGATGGGCTGGCTGAATATGCTTAAAACATTATCTGCTCATCCCTCTGCTAGGGCATCCTCCTCGTCGAGCTCGGTTCACACAAAGACCTCCACATCATCAGAGTCAGGCACGAGGAGCTTTCTATGCTTCAACCTGGAATCAAGGGCCAGAAATAACCAACACAGTGTGGGGTCAGAACACAAATTTAAATTGCCCTAATGCCATTAATTTGGGAGAAAAATCAGTCAGTTCAGTCGCTCAGTCATATTTGTCTCTTTGTGACCCCTTGGACTGAAGCACACCAGGCCTCCCTGTCCATCACCAACTCCTGGAGCTTGCTCAAACTCATGTCCATTGAGTCAGTGATGCCATCCAACCATCTCATCCTCTGTCGTCCCCTTCTCCTCCTGCCTTCAGTCTTTCCTAACATCAGGGTCTTTTCTAACGAGTCAGTTCTTCACATCAGGTGGGCAAAGTATTGAAGTCTCAGCTTCAGCATCAGTCCTTCCAATGAATTTTCAGGACTGATTTCCTTTAGGAAGGACTGGTTGGATCTCCTTGCTGTCCAAGGGACTCTTAAGAGTCTTTTCCAACACCATAGCTCAAAAGCATTAATTCTTCGGCACTTAGCTTTCTTTATAGTCCAACTCTCACATCAATATGTGACTACTGGAAAAACCATAGCTTTGACTAGACGGACTTTTGTTGGCCAAGTAATATATCTGCTTTTTAATATGCTGCCTAGGTTGATCATAGCTTTTCTTCCAAGGAGCAAGTGTCTTTTAATTTCATGGCTGTAGTCAACATCTCCTGTGTTTTTGAAGCCCAAAAAATAAAGTCTGTCACTGTTTCCCCATCTGTTTGCCATGAAGTGATGTGACCAGATGCCATGATTTTAGTTTTTTGAATGTCAAGATTTAAACCAACTTTTTCACTCTCTTGTTTCACTTTCATCAAGAGGTTCTTCAGTTCTTCTTTGCTTTCTTCCATAAGGGTGATGTCATCTGTATACCTGATTTTATTGATATTTCTCCTAGCAATCTTGATTCCTGCCTGTGCTTCATCCAGCCTGGCATTTCATATGATATACTATGCATATAAGTTAAATGAGCAGTGTGACAATATATAGCCTTGACGTACTCCTTTCCCCATTTGGAACCAGTCCATTGTCCCAAGTCAGGTTCTAATTGTTGCTTCTTGACCTGCATACAGATTTCTCAGGAGGCAGGTCAGGTGGTCTGGTATTCTCATCTCTTTCAGAATTTTCCACAGTTTGTTGTGATCCATGCAGTCAAATGCTTTGACATAGTCAATAAAGCAGAAATAGATGTTTTTATGGAATTCTCTTGCTTTCTCAATGATCCAGTACATGTTGACAATTTGATCTCTGGTTCCTCTGCATTTTCTAAATCTAACTTGAATATCTGGAAGTTCATAGTTCACATACTTTTGAAGCCTGGCTTGGAGAATTTTGAGAATTACCTTGCTAGCATGTGAGATGAGTGCAATTGCACAGTAGTTTGAACATTCCTTGGCATTGCCTTTCTTTGGGATTGGGGTGAAAACTGACCTTTTCCAGTTCTGTGGCCACTGCTGAGCTTTCCAAATTTGCTGGCATATTGAGTGCAGAACTTTCACAGCATCATCTTTTAGGATTTGAAATAGCTCAACTAGAATTCCATCACCTCCACTAGCTTTGTTCGTAGTGATGCTTCCTAAGGCCCACTTGACTTTGTATTCCAGGATGTCTGGCTCTAGGTGAGTGATCGCCCCATTGTGATTATCTGGGTCATGAAGATCTTTTTTCTATCATTCTTCTGTGTATTCTTGCTGTCTCTTCTTAACATCTTCTGCTTCTGTTAGGTCCACATCATTTCTGTCCTTTATTAAGTGTCCATCTTTGCATGAAATGTTCCCTTGGTATCTCTAATTTTCTTGAAGAGATCTCTAGTCTTTCCCATTCTATTGTTTTCTTCTATTTTTTTGTGTTGATTACTGAGAAAAGTTTTATCTCTCCTTGCTATTTTTAGGAATTCTGCTGTTGTTTGGAACTAAGGCCATTAATTTGGGAGTCGCAAAAGTTAAGAAAAATAACTCTACATTTTTTACATTTTATTTTTATTTTATATTGACATACATTTGATTAACAATGTTGTGTTAGCTTCAGGTGTATAGCAAAGTTGTACATATACATATACACCATATAGGTTATTACAGAATATCGAATATAGTTCCTTTTTCTGTATAGTAGGCCCTTCTTGATTATCTATTTTATATATAGTAGTGTACATATATATGTTAATCCCAAACTCCTAATTTACCCACCCATCCCACCACTGACATTTCCGTTTGGTTACCATAAGTTTGTTTTCTGTGTCTGTGAGTCTGTTTCTGTTTTGTAAACAAGTTCATTTGTATCTTTTTTTTCCCCCTAAGATTCCACAGTTAAGTGATATCACTTAAGTGATAGCATATGATGTATGTTTTTCTCTGTCTCACTTCATTTAGTGTGATAATGTTTATGTCCATCTATGTTGCTACGAATGGCATTATTTCATTCTTTTTTATGGCTGAGTAATAACTCCACTTTTTTTCCAGTACAGAGAGGTCTAAATTAAGAGACAGGCAACTCTCAATATCAATTTTGCTTCAGGGTTAAGCTTTCTTTGTCTGCTGAAAGGTCACGGCAGGAGTCAATGTTTTTAATCCTTCCACAGTGTAATGATATTTTAGGAGATGTTTGCAAATGTGTAACCAGCTCCCCTGCTCAGAACAGCATTTGTTTTTAGCATCTGAATCCAGCCTACTGGCTGGCTGTTGGTGGAGTTAGTGTTGGAGGAGAGTCAGACCCTGGGATCAGGGGAAGCGGGAGGGGGACAGGGGCATCAGTGTGCGTCACTGCCATTTGTGATAGCGAGTACCAACCAGGCATTTCAAGGAATTCTTCTGTTCCAGCCCCGGTTTAGTTCCCATCCGGTAGGAGAAAGTGACTCAGCAAACCTACTCGCCCCGTGAGCTTGGCCAAAGGATGAGAGCTGCTCGCCGGCCGGCTGGTTTGTTTTCATTCAAACCTGTGCTGTCTCCAGAGCTGCGTGTCCTGTGTTCTAGCACAAAATCTGATGTTTCATATGGTTTTCCTTCTTCCAAACTGGCTGGCAGATTCATTCCATAGGCTCTTCATGAATACATATACATGAAGTCATGCGTTGTATGTCTACAAGGTCATGTGCTGTGTGTCTATGCAGTTGCGTGTTGTGTGTCTATTAAGCTATGTGTTATATGTCTATAAAATTGTGCTGTGTTTTATGAAGTTGTATGTTGTATGTCTACGAGGTTGTGTGTTGTCTGTGAAGTTGTATGTTCTGTGTCTATAAAGTTGTATGTTGTATGTCTGTGAAATTGTATGCTGTGTGTCTATGAAGTTATGTGTTGTATGTCTATAAAATTGTGCTGTGTTTTATGAAGCTGTGTGTCTATGGAGTTGTGTGTTGTGTGTCTATAAAGTTGTATGTTGTGTGTCTGTGAAATTGTATGTTGTGTGTCTGTGAAATTGTATGCTGTGTGTCTATGAAGTTATGTGTTGTATGTCTATAAAATCGTGCTGTGTTTTATGAAGTTGTGTGTCCATGGAGTTGTGTGTGTGTCTATGAAGTTGTGCGTTGTGTATCTATGAGGCTGTATGTTGTGTGACTATGAAGTGTGTCTTTTGTGTCTTTGCTACACTTGCTACACAAGGGTGTGTTTTGCTCAAGTTGGACAAAGCAGTATTCTAATTTGCAATAGTACTTGGCATTTTTTTTCCCTCCTTTTTCTTTAAAAAAAGTATCTAAATTTTTAAAAATGACTTGAAACTTGTGAGATGGTTTTGCAGGACATTGATTCCCAATTTAGACTCCCAGTTTCTTTGATCGACTCCCCGTCTCTAAGGTAGAACTGGTCTGTGGAGTCTATTCCACGCTGGCCCCAAACTCATATAAATAACCTAATTTAACTCCGCTTTCTGTCCTAGAAAAATAAAGTGTGTCCCTGCTCAGTGAACCCGAGAGCAGCAGCTCCATTTGAACATGTTTATCGCCAGCATCACTTAACCGCCGTGTAGACCCGGTCTGCAGAGGGGCTGCACACCGCGGCCGGAATCGTCTCATCACGGCTCGGCCGGGAAGCCCAGGCGGGAAGTGGCTGCCATCAGCCGCGGTAATTACCAGGTGGTGAGAGACCAGCTCCCCCGACCCGGTGCCACGTGGGCTCTCGACTGGGGGTCCCCACAAAATTGATTACTTCAGGGAACAGAGTGCTCAGATGCCACAACTCTTTGAATGTCTTCCATATGAAAAGCGAGTCAGTGCTAAAGCTGGAGAGCTTTTGTTCTATGGAAGTATCGCTTGTGCAACCTGAGATGAGTGGAGGCACTTGGGCAATTCAAGTTCCCTCTGTTACCTTTTACAAGCTAACCCACCTCCTCCTTGAGATGAGGACCCTGAGCGCACTCGGGGTCACCCTCCTGCTCACGGTCATGCCTGCTACATAACTGATGCTCAGTAACTGGGCCGGGAGTGCTGAGCTTGCACGTCAGACCTGGCCTCTGCGAGGAGACTCCCCAGCCCAGCCTCCATCTCTCACAGCACTTGGGACTGCTGGCATCTTCTGTTGTGATCCTTGGTGGCCGATGTACGGTCTGTTTCTGCCCCAGAGAGCAAGCCCTGCATCGGAAAGGACTGTGTCAGGTTGTTCCACAGTTTTTGGAAAGGCAGCATCTCTAAGACCGCCTGACACATAGGAGGGGCTCAATAAACCTTAGTTGGATAAAGGAATGAGTCATTTAACTTGTGAGATAAACCTGCAGAGTAGTCAGCAATATCCCCACTTTATAGATGAGAACAGTGAGGTTCAAAGACACAAATGTGCTCAAGGTCAGACTTCTTCTCTCTTATCTTCTGTTTTAAAGATTAACATTGTCAATTCTCCATGCCCTAAAATGGTCACATCCATTTGAGGTGTTTTACTTTGACCATGTCATTCCTTGTTAATTTGTTGTTTGGCCTGTAAATATTGTAATCCTATGACTTAACCACATGTTCAAGGTTAAATGATTTTATGAAGTGTGAAATTAAAACCTTGGATGTTCCCATAGATTAAAGACCCTGTTTAACAGCTGTAAAGAAATAGAGCCATGAGGTTCCCTTTCTCTTCTGGGCCTTTTCTCATGGGCTGTCATCACCTGAGCCTGGAACGAGTACTTTTTCCATGGCTGAATTGAATCCTAACTCTACAAGATGATAATCTCACAAATTTAAGATAGATTTACAAGACTTTCACAATCATACAGCTCCTTTTTCTCCCACTAAAGTTTGACTACTATGATCATCTTAGGGAAGAAAGGAAGAAAGGCTGTATCTCCAAAGTAACTTTTTAATATCATCATCTTTTAGCTTTAAAACAACAAAAGCACCTTGATAGAGCCCCATTTCGTCTGGTGTATTTACTCCCCATCTCAGTTCACATGTGTGCCACACACAGAAAAGTATGCATGCACACACACACACAAACATACACACAATTTTTTTCTTTTGGCCGTGTGGCTTGTGAGATCTTCATACCCCAACCAGGTATTGAAGCCAGGCCCTCAGCACTGAAAGCATTATGTCCTAACCACTGGGCCACCAGGGGTTCCCATAATTTGTTCTTATTTGTGCCTTTTCTCCTAAACGTTTTAACCTAAGTATGTATTATTTTTCTTAAGAATCTTACAAATTTTAAGGTTGAATAGCTTAATAATTGTTTTTACCAAAGCCATTAACCTATTCTCACATTCTTTCCATGAATGTTCCTTGCTATTTTTTGAGTGATAATACACAGTTCTCACTCTTAAATATTTTACTATGATTGTTTATAGGAAGAAGTGGCTTTTGGAAGCAATTTTTCAAACCACAGAGGATCATGAGGGTGGGCAGTGGACCCGCAGGGGACGTGGCCCAGCCAGGGGCAGATGACCTATGAGTTGTAACTACTGTCACCTTCCAGGACGGCTTTCCTGGTTGAAAACCAAACCGTGAGCTAGAATTCTGTTCCCTGGAGACAGTAACTCTGAAGAAGTACATTCTCTTTCAGCTCTAAAGAAACGTGTTCACTTCAACACCCTGTGGTGAGTGTAGCTCTTTATATTTTCACCTCACCTTACACATGACACTGTATCTCATTTCAGTAGTTCTGACACCTCCACTAATGCTACACGGGATCATACCACCCCTTGATTAAACAGAGAAACATCTGTTTCACATGGTGTTTGTTTTTCTGTGCTTCTGGTGACCTACTTCACACATTCCAAGGGTGGAAGTGATTCTTTAAAGGAGAGGAAGGTGAGAGGGCAAAGAGATTCAAAGGGAAAAGCAGAAAAACACAGAACTAAAACCCTGATGCTTCCATGGGTGGGAATTGACCACCTTCACAAGAGACCCGCCACGTGTGTGCTCAGCGTCCCCGCATGCCAGTCGCGTGGAGGACCCTTCCCCGCTGTGCTCTGGAATCTGCTGGCCTCTGTGGTCATTGGCAGTCCTGTCCCGGGGCCAAGCAATCTCAGAGAGGGCGCTGGATCAACCCACAAATGGAGAGGGTTTCATCATTTTGAAACTTACCAAGAAATAGGGAATAGTTATGTTGCAAGTACCCTGGATGTGAATGACACACGTCTTGACACTGATTCTGTGCAGTGATGGGCGCCCAGGGAGAGTCGGAAGAGAGACAAGACTCCATCTCAGCCACAGGCCATCTCAGTCAGATGCAGCTCAAACGACCGGTGGTTATGATTTTGGTCCTCTTTCCTCTTCTCTTCTTTTCCTGGGATAAAACATGGAATTCCCGAGATCAATGCCCCTGAACTTTAAGGTTAAAGTTAAACACTATGGTTTGCCTGAAACATTAAAAAAAGAGAGAGAGAGACAACACTCTCACAACCAACCTGCCCCTGGCCCCACTGCACACCCAGCACCTTCATATAAAAAGACGCTTTGCTTTGTGTTATCCCCCTAGGGGGGCTGCACCCAGGGTGTGTGATTTCAGGAGTCCCAACATTCTAATCTCCAAAGTGAGGGCAGAACTGCCAGCCCCAGACTTCAAAGAGTCAGGGCCCTGGGCCTCCCGAAGTGATGTGTGTACAGAAAGAACTCCCCACTTCCTTGATCCAACTGAAGCAAGATCTCTGGCTCCTTCTCCCTTACTGTTTATGACATGCTTCCCTTGTGTGGCTCAACTGGTAAAGAATTTGCCTGCAATGGGGGAGACTTGGGTTTGATCCCTGGGTTGGGAAGATCCCTGGAGAAGGGAAAGGCTACCCATTCCAGTATTCTGGCCTGGAGAATTCCATGGACTGCATAGTCCATGGGGTTGCAAAGAGTCTGACACGACTGAGCTTCTTTCACTTCACTTCATTTCTGACGTTGAGTCATTCATTTGTTCATTCATTCCTCCCTCATTCACTCAATAAACACCTGTTTCTACTCAGGCCACACTCTACGTTGGAAGAGGCCAAGCGCCAGTCCTCCAGAAGTTTCCGTCCCCTCAGTTCACAGGATCTGCTGCTTTTTTAATGAAGAAACTCTCATAAACTAATTCCTGATGAGGTGTTAATTACTGATAAGCACTTAATGTGTGAGGCTTCTTAGGATTTTTGCGTTTTAACAGGAGCCATTTCTTAACTGAAAGAAATGAATTTCTAATGGTGCTAGCTCCAGGGTGCTAAAAGTAAAATTTCAGGGGGAATGAGGGTGCTTCTAGCTGATCCCAAAGGCATTTCTAGTGCTGTCTGTGTCCACATTTAAGACTGGATTTTTAAAACACAGAGACATCTTCATACAGATACTGTTCATTCTTTTGCTCTCATAAATTGAACCCAGGTTTTAAGCTACAAAGATGTGTGGTCACAGTCTTAGGGGAGGGTGTGGCCAGACGTGGTTATAATCAATGAACTGTGAAGCGTTTTCATAGGCATTATAATCTGCGTACGTACAGCATACTAGAAAGATACAAAAAGAGGAGGATAAGGCAGAGGATGCATTTGGGAGAAGGAAGGGCGGCGGTGATGGGTGCCCAGTGTGCTGAGACCCAAGGCTGCCCTGTGGTCACGCTGCGTGGCTCTGGCTGAGGCAGGGTTCGTAGGAGAGGGTGGGCGGGGCGGGTCTGTGCTTTATATGCGCTGCTGTTGGTCAATCACTGAGTCCTGTCTGACTCTGCAACCCCATGGACTGCAGCACACCAGGCTCCCCTGCCCTCCAATTCCTCCCAGAGTTTGCTCGTATTCATGTCCACTGAGCTGCTGACGTTATCTAACCAACTCATCTCCTGGTGCCCATTTTAAAGACCAGGAAACTTACATGGGTCAGTCGTGGAAGGGCATGTGGGCCCCAGTGAGCCTTGGGAGCTGCAGGCAGAGTCTCTCCAACAAGAGCCTGGGCC
This sequence comes from Muntiacus reevesi, assembly GCF_963930625.1. Lineage (NCBI taxonomy): Eukaryota > Metazoa > Chordata > Mammalia > Artiodactyla > Cervidae > Muntiacus > Muntiacus reevesi. The sequence goes on along the minus strand of NC_089252.1, from coordinate 2,080,543 downwards.
TCAGAGACCCCAGGCCCCTCTGCTGTCACCCTGGGCCACTCCTGACCTCAGCCCCCGAGGTGGGCCAGGCTTCTCCCATCACCTGCTCCTGGTTGAGGACGGCGTCCCACCTGCCAGGCAGGGAAGTGGCCCCGGGGGAGTGTCCCACTGTGGCACCTGGGGCCCAGCATGGGATTCAGACTCGGACAGATGGAGTGAAGTGTCTTTCTGGGGGGACTAGAGCACAGAACTGTGGAGGATGCAGAGGAGAGAGGTGGGGAGAGCTGCAGGGGCCATGACAAAGTGACTAAAGAGACAAGACGTGACACAGTCCAAACGTGGGCTCAGCTGTGCTCCTCTCTTCCTCAGGACTCCAACGTGGTCCAAACCCAGTGCCCGTCTGGGTCCTGCCCCAAGGCGGGGAGACCATGCATCTATCAGGACCCTTGGATGGCTGATCCATATGCATTTATTCATAACATCCAGTAATAATGTCGATCATTTATTTATATATATCCTCCATCTCAGATTATTTAAATCTTATTTAGTGCCTGATTTATCTTATTTAGGTCCTGGATCCAAGGTTATTTAAGAGGAGAGTTGGGTATCACCCCAAAGCTTCCTGATTGTCACTGCTCTGCTCGTGTACAGGGACATTTGGATGATTCTAAGTTCCTTCTTAGAGGTGGCTTCCACAGGTGCATGGAGGGAGCTCAAGCAGGAGCAGGCTCAGTTGTGAAACTCCTTTATTACCCAAGACACAGCATTTCTCATTATGAGGTAAGGACGACTGGATGACCTGAAGTAGAACAAAATAACAGCGAATTAGCTGAGTTCAAAGAGAAACTGTGGCCTGCTGGGCTGTTTGTTACAGAGCTGAAATCACCTGTGTTTCAGGGACACTGAGCCACCCGAGGGTCTGGGCCACCGGGGACGCTGAGCTGTGGGCGGGTCTGGGGGCCCAGGGCTCTGCAAGCCCTCTCCCGCTGATTCCTAGTAAGGATGGCTCCCGAGTGCAGTGTGCTCCTCCTGCTTGTCTTGTGGAGAACACGCCCCTTGGTCCATGATTCTGGTGTTCTGTTACCCAGTTTCTACCCAGTCAGCATTCTGATGCTCTCCAAACAGAGATTTCAAAGGCCAGTGAGGAAGCAGAGGAGAGCAGAGAATTTGCAAGTCTCCTTATCTGTTTTTTTATCAAATCAAATCACGCTTGCTCAAGTCAGCAAGCGCATGCCTTTTGAAGAAACAGCATCTTCAACATTTTTGTTTTACTTTTTTTGTAGCTCATGAGGATTTCTTGGTTATGAAACTTGTACCTGTTGATTTCCCCGTGGAGGACCTTCTCTGCTACTGTGGATGTATATGTATGTGTGTGTTTACATGTGTGTGTGCCCAGTGTGTGTGTGTGTGCACAGGGATGTGTGTGTGTGTGCGTGTGTGTGCACAGGGATGTGTGTGTGTGTGCACAGAGATATGTGTGTGCGTGTGTGCACAGGGATGTGTGCGTGTGTGTGCATGTGCACAGGGATGTGTGTATGTGTGCATGTGTGTGCACACAGGGATGTGTGTGTGTGTGTATGCACAGGGATGTGTGTGTGCGTGTGTGTGTGCACAGGGATGTGTGTGTGCATGTGTGTGTGCACAGGGATGTGTGTGTGTGTGCGCACAGGGATGTGTGTGTGCATGTGTGTGCGCACAGGGATGTGTGTGTGCGTATGTGTGTGCACAGAGATGTGTGTGTGCCTGTGTGTGCACAGGGATGTGTGTGTGTGCGCACGTGTGTGCCTGTATGTGGAGGAGCAGCAGAGAACCATGCACTCCGTGGGCTGGTGTAGTCTCCGTCAGGGCCTGCCCCGCCGCGGCACGGCCGTGGTCCTGGGGGCACAGGGGTGTGTGTGTGTCTATGTGTGTGTGTGTGTCTGTGTGTGTGTGTGTGTGTAGAAGCAGCAGAGAACCATGCACTCCGTGGGCTGGTCTAGTCTCCGTCAGGGCTTGCCCCACCCCGGCACGGCCGTGGTCCTGGGGGCACAGGGGTGTGTGTGTGTGTGTGTCTGTGTCTGTGTGTGTGTGTGTCTGTGTGTGTGTCTGTGGGTGTGTGTGTGTAGGAGCAGCAGAGAACCATGAACTCCGTGGGCTGGTCTAGTCTCCGTCAGGGCCTGCCCTGCCCCGGCACAGCCGTGGTCCTGGGGGCACAGGGGTGTGTGTGTGTGTGTGTGTGTGTGTGTGTGTGTAGGAGCAGCAGAGAACCATGCACTCCGTGGGCTGGTCTAGTCTCCGTCAGGGCCTGCCCCGCCCCGGCACGGCCATGGTCCTGGGGGCACAGGATGGGCCCACTGTGCCCTGGACTCTTACGGTGACCACACCTTGTGGCCAGCACCCAATCCGGCAGAGGCTCTGATCTCCATTCGTGACCTGAGGACGTCAGCACCCACTGGGATGTGATTGGGAGGCTTAGAAAGGGAGGACTTGGCTGACGGTGATGGAAGGGTATGGACATCCAGTTGTAAGATGGGATGGTCCTGGGGATGCGGAGTCCGGCGGGGGGAAAGGGTCATCCATGCCCTGAGGCATATATCTGAGAGAGCGGGGACTTCCCTGGTAGCTCGGCAGTAAAGAACGTGCCTGTAATACAGGAGAATCAGGTTGGCTCCCTGGATCAGGAATATTCCCTGGAGGAGGGTACAGCCACCCGCTCCAGTAGTCTAGCCTAGAGAATCCCACAGACTGAGGAACCCAGCGGGCTACAGTCCCCGAGGTCACAGAGTCAGACCGGACTGAGAGACTAAACCCCCATCACCGAGAGAATAGATCTCAGGAGTTTTTATCACAGGGAACAAAAATTTGTAACAATGTGTGGTGATGGATGTCAACTAAAACCTACCGTGGAGATTGTTTCACATGGACCCTGATGTTCTGCATTTTAAATGTAGGCAGTGTCACGTGGCATTAGTATGTTCAGGGTCACATGGCAGGCATATGTTCAGTGTCACATGGCAGTCATATCTCAATAAAGCTGGGAAAAATTTAAAAGACTGAAGGAGGCGGAGGTTGGCAACAGCTCAGAGATGGCGTCCAGGAGCTTACGAGACATCCCAGATCACTGACAGTCCAATGACTTCCCCCAAAGGTCTGTGCACGTGCAATGGAGGGCCCAACCACCTTCTAAAGAAAGAAGTTGAGACTCCTCCACCCAGGGCTCAGGCTTCCATGCTGGGCTTTCACCAGCCCCCACTCTCCGCCTGGGGACTCAGCCAGGGTGGGCTCTGTGCTGGTTACCCTGGACGTGTCATCAAGCTCAGCAGCTGGTATCCCTAGACCGTGACCGTTGCACTATGATGAGTGGTTGTAAGAGGCAACCTTAGAGCGGAAGAGAGGGAGTTGGGGGACAGTGGGGAGACCAGAGGCACCCTGTGACTTCATTCTGGAGAGGAGCGTGCAAGGAATTAAGGATAAGGATACAGTTGATGAAAATAACTGTGGTCCTCGAGGGAAGGCTGGAGGGGCGCAGAGTTGGGGCCCCTGCCCTGGCTGTGCGAAGGCTCACTCTCCGCATCCCCGTCCCCCCCGGGCACCAGGCGCGCATCCAGCCAGCAGGTGACTGTGCTCCTCTCTCCCTAAGATGATGCCGGGGCTCGTGTCCAGCCAGCTGGGGCTCCCGTCCACCGGTGGGCCGCCCCCACCACGGGGCCGCGCTGCCGTCTTCCTCACCAACGCTGAGCTCTTTAGCGAAGCTGGACCCAGTGAGGCAGAGCCCTGCCATAGACCCCACCCACCTTGATGGGAGTCTCGCCCAAGACACAGGCAGGGGCCTGGCATGGCACATCCCCTTATCTGGACTCTTGTACCCCCTCACCATCCCCTCAGGTCAGGTCCAGATGATCCGTGTCAGCTTCACGGGCCACAGCCGGGGCCATCTGGGGACCTTCTCCGCGGCAGCACTTATAACCAACTGACCGCTCATCTCAAGCTGCGTTGTCTGTCAGAACACGCGGTCCTGCCCTTCGTGTGGGCTCAGAGGAGCCTGGAGCCCCAGAGGCCTTGAGCATGGAGAACGTGGACAGCCTTTTCACATAAAAAACTCTTGTGCGACTGTACAAGAAAACACAGTGATCCAATTGGACGAACACTCAGATTACAGGGGAAATGTGTATCTGGCTAAAAACCACCGTGAGTCATGGTACAGGACATCAACTAAGAAACTTCATTTCCAAGTGGTGATGTGGACGCAGCGTGGGGCCTTGCCCACCGCTCTCCTCAGAAGCCATCTGTGGTTTTGTAACCTGTGTAAACTTGACCTCCGCTCTGCTTATATGCAAGCCAAGGCCACATCAAGGGTGTAGTATTTCTGCTCCTATAGGCAATGCCTTGTGCAGTGTTACATTTAATCTAGGAAACTAAAGATGGCTTTTACATAGCCCTCATTCAGAAGTGAGGTTTGGCAAGCAGATAGGATCGTGGCCTGCTATCACAGAACAAGAAGTGCACTTAGGCCGATCAATACGGAACATGGAAGTTATGATCGTCAGAGATTAGGGCCCAGCACACCCCAGAGTCTGGGAGAAGGTGAGCTTTCCCCTCAGTCACGTCTGGCTTTACCCCAGCCTTGTCCGTTTTAGCATCTCGTGCAGCATCCAGCATAAAGAAACGTGCTGGAACCAGGTGTGTAGACGCACGTTTCTGAAGCCTCTGGAACTAGGGTTTCTTTTACTGAGTCCCTTGCATCTAGACCATCTGTTTTGATTGTCTTGAGATAATGCGACCTTCAGATGGAAATAACCGTGTGTTCACCACGAGCAGCTGAATTTCTATCCCGATGCAAAGCAGGGAGTTCTTTCTGGCCGCCTACTTACTTACCTCTGTGAACACGAAGCAGTGCGGTGTATGTTTCCTCAGCAAATCCTGGTAGTGCCTTAGATGCTCAGATGTATACCACTGATACACACTTAAAACAGAAGTCCATATTCATTCTATCAATACTGATCATTTTGTCAACCAACAAGAGAATGCAGATGATACTTAAAATCTGGTATTAGGTCTACACATTCTTATTTCCTTCCCAATGTTTTATATTAAAATGTTTATAATATAGTGATTATTCTTTCCAAATATCTGCCTCCAGTCTCTAGAGATTGTATTTCCTTTCAATGTTCAATTATCAAATGATTCATTTAAAGGGCTTCCCCATTGATGCAGTTATAAACAAACTGCCTGAAATGAAGGAGACCTTTGTTTGATTCCTGGGTCAGGAAGATCCCCAGAGAAGGGATAGGCTACCCACCCCAGTATTCATGGGCTGGCTTAGGGCTCAGACCGTAAAGAATCCATCTGCAAAGTGGGAGACCTGAGTTCGATTCCTTGGTTGGGAAGATCCTTTGGAGGAGGAAATGGCAACCCACTCCAGTGTTCTTGCCTGGAGAATCCCATGGATAGAGGAGTCTGGCTGGCAAAGTATCTAATCAAATGCAAAAATGATAACCTTGAGTTTGTTCCTCGGGGACCAGATGGTGCTGACCAGTGGGGTCGCATGACTGTGAACTCGAGGGCAGGAAGGTGGATCAGCTGCCTTATTTTTCTGAATTTTCTTCTGTTTCCTCATCAGAAAATCTGAGCGGGCTCATCAGGATGCACATATTCAAGCATCCACCCAGCTGAGTCCTCCGACCCCTCCATGCTCTCTCTCCCCAAGTCCCAGAAGATGATGCTGATGTTGGTGTCGTGGAGACAGATGGTCATCCCCAGCCTTCAGACCAGCTCCAGGGGCCCGACCTGACCCCATCGTTTTGTCTTTCGGGCACTTAGTGGTATTTTAGGTGATTGCCCACAGTGGTACCCAAGTCCCTGGGACAGGAAGTAAGTGTAGGTAATAGACTGAGAGTTAAAACTCACAAGCCACTTGTCATACGGTATTTGTTATGTTGTTTATTCTTATTTCCACACCCAGATTGGGGGGAGCCACTCAGTGCAAGGACTAACTGGGGTGCACAGGACACCAGGAAACATTACACAAACTGAAATCTAAGTCCTATGTGAATGACATTTTCAGCTTGCAGCTCAGTGTACTTGTCTTTGGGGTTTCCCAGGTGGCTCAGTGGGTAAATAATCTGCTGCAATGCTGGAGACACAGAAGATGCAGGTTTGATTCCTGGGTCAGGAAGATCCCCTGGAGGAGGGCCTGGCAACCCACTTCAGTACTCTTGCCTGGAGAATCCCATGGACAGAGGAGCCTGGCGGGCTACAGTCCACAGGGTCACCAAGAGTCAGACATGACTGAAGCAACTAGGCATGTACATAGGTACTTGTCTTTGTCTCCTAGTCATCTCTGGTAAAATGCCCAGAAAGTGTGAAAGTGTTAGCTGCTCAGTCATGTCCGACTCTTTGTGACACCATGGGCTGTAGCCTGCCAGGCTCCTCTGTCCATGGAACACTCCAGGAAAAAATACTGGTGTGCCCTACACTTAAATTAATGGGTCTATTTGTTTCTTTTTTGTTTGTTTTTCATATAAAATTATGTATTTTTAATACTTTTTATTGGAGTATAGCCAATTAACTAACAATATTGTGATAGTTTAAGGTGAATAGCAAAAGGACTCAGCCATACATATACTTATTTGTTAATCTGAACAAAAACACACCATTTGCCCTGAATTTCTAGATTCTGGATTCTCTGGCATATTTATCATAACTTTTTCAGATTGATGATCAGACCCCTTACTTTTTTAAGGAACTTAACCCTACAAAGTGTCTGGAAGTTGACTGGACATATTGAACACAATATGTAAAAGTATAACTAAAATAGTGTGCAAACTCAAGCTTCTTGTGTGTTTTCCAGGGTCCCTTGTGAGTCCTGAATCTGCTCCCAGCCTTGCTCCCCTGGGGAAGGCCATTGTGTTGTCTCCCTGAGGCCACACCATCTCTTACTTTACGCATCTTTGGGAAATACTGTGTGGGGGGGAAATGTTGGATTTAGGGACCTCAGGTGCTTGTGTGGACGCTAAGACAGGGCTCTTCTCTGGGGCAGGGACTCGGTCGTTCACTCTCTCTTCCTCTGAAATGGCCAGAAAATTATTTTCACGTTGTGATGCAGAACGTTCAATGTAGGTTGTTTGGTGAGGTTGACAGATCCTATTACTCAGCTTTCAGCCTCATCTTAACAAGGAGGGGTTCCACTAAAGCAAGCCTGATCAAGCTCTTATGCTGTGTTTCTAATTAGAATTTAAGTTGCTTTTAATGTCACGTCCAAAGAATCTGTGGTGGAGAATTAGTTGCTACCTGTAGAAATAGAATGTCAGGAGTCCGAACCAGGTAGTCTGAACCAAGAGAGATTTTGCCTTAATTTCCAGGGAGTGTTAGCTCTGTGGAGGTTGGGGCAAGAGTGGGTGGAAGATCCATGAATGAAGTAGGTGAGCGTCATTGAATAAACTGGTTAAAAATTAAACTAACCAACGTTTCCTGGAGAGAATAATGTGTTTACTAACCCCGATGACTGCGATTTCACTGGCATCTGCCTTATATAATGTTTTTCTCTTGCTTGCCATCCCCATGCTAATCTGCAAAACTCACGCCCTTTTCTCTTTTCTCCCAGTGAAAAATTACTTACTTAGAAAATAGATGACTTCATTCAGGCTGCTCTGTAGTAGTAGTCTCAGTTAGATATATTTGGGGGGAATGTATTAGGTATAAAACATGAGATCTTCTTTCTTCAATGAGCATCACATGAGCATGCATCGACATTTTTTCCTGACAAAGGGGTCAAAATAAATTGAAATATTTGCCCCCTCCCAAAAAAGAGTGGAGTTAAAACTAGGAATTGCCCAAATCCATAGCCTGAAACTTGCTGTCTACAACTTGGTTGATGAGAAGAGCATAAAACTCTGATATTAGTTTATTAAAATATTAATCTCCTGGAGCATGGGATCATTTGGAGAATTATGCAAGTATTGTGTTGGTAGATAGTACAGTCAGGCAAAGGTGATGTTAACTGAAGTAAAGGTTGATTTGTTTTGTAGGCAGAGTTTTAAACATGACACGTTAGAATCCTGGCTCTGTCAGTGTCACCTTGGGCAAAGGATCAAGCCTTTCTTAGCTCCAACATGTGCATATCAAACTGGCATTAAAAAGCAGACTTTTGTGAGGATTAGAGATAATTATACGACTTGCCTAGCAAAGTTTTTGGCAGTCAATGGTTATTAATAATTATTTTGCAAGCAATGTATTAACATACACCAAAGTTCTGGCATTTTCCACTATAGTTGCATTTTTTTAATATAAAAAAGTCATAGCACTAGTTAAAGTATGAAAATTAAAATATGTTTTACAAATGCATTGACTTGTTAGTGATTATAAAAATTTAGATGCAAATAACCCAAGTTAAAATCTGCCCCTTCGACAAAACATTGCAGTAAGTAGGGAAAACTTGAGGAATACTAGCTGGGCTCTGAGGAAGTTGAGACATCAAAGACCCAGTTTACTGAGATAGGTTCTCAGCTGAGAGTTCAGTCAGTCATTTGTGAGTGGTCCAGGGTCCAGTGCACCATGGTTTTGCTGATGCAGAGCCTGTGCAGGGGCAGCATCCTCTCGTGAGCATCAGTATCCCCACCCAGGGAAGGCGACTGGACCATTGCGAAAGCAGGGGTGAATGACTCGGAGGAGAGGGGTGGCAGGAGGACAGAGCAGGTGGCAGCAGAGACACATGGAGGGGAAGCAGGTGTGAGATGTCAGCAGGCCGTTGCCTGGTCATTCACGGCAAGAGGGTCCACAGACAGTGGAGAATGAGGGTAAGAGATGCAGGCCAGAAAGGCTGCCTCAGGAGCATGATGTGAGGCCAGGATGGCCCAGGGAGGGGCAGCAGGACGGGAAAGGCGGCCGCGAGGAAGGGTGTTCCTCTTCTCCCAGGAGCGTGTTCTGTAACGTCAGACACACAGAGTGAAAGCAGGGACCTGCTGCCCAGCGCAGGGCTCCAATCGCCGATGTGGGGAAAGCACTCGAGAAAGAACAGATCCAGGTACACGTGTAACTGGATTCCTTCGCTGTACACCTAAAACCAGCGCAAGGCTGTTAATCAACTATATTCCAATACAAAATGCAAGTTTTAAATATTAATAAAACCACTGTACACATCAACATAATAACAGCAAAGACAGCATCTCGTTTTGGCCCCTAGGGAGCCTTTGCTGACCTAGGGAATGTGTTCCCAAGGGTATCCTGATGCGGGCACTGCAAAAGGTGAGGAAACAGAAGGGGAACAGATGCCTTGGGGACTGGGCAGGTGTCCCAGGATGTAATGGCGATGCATCTGTACGTTGTCCTCGTTCTGATCTCCAGCCCAACACTATTTCTAATTTACCAATATTCTCATTTTGAGTTTGGGAAATGCAGAAAATAATACCTTTGGAGAAGGTGCCCTTACACTTTTTTGTGTTATGCAGAGTTCGAAGACCTCCATAGGTTAAATTTAAATGATACTTTAAAATATAACCAGGAACCCCCCTGGTGGTCCTGTGGCTAAGACTCTTTGCTCTCAAAGCAGGGGGCACTGGTTCAATCCTGATCAGGGAACTAGATGCCGCATGCTTCACTGTGCAGCCAAATAAATAAATAAAGAGATGTCATCTTACTAAAAGGAAAAGAATATGATGTAAAAAAATTAATAAACATACAACTAGACCATAATCTCACTAATTCAAATTGAAATAAAGCCCTGCCATTTTCCAAAACATCATCTCATTTCATTGTGAATTAATTTTCTTAAACATGTCAAGTTAATTGAATGAGAGAAATATCACCAAAAAGAGAGAGGCCTTCCTCACATTTGGACCTTTATTTTCCAAATATAAAATTCATATATTTTCCTCAACAATTCATTAGCTTGGGACCCCCTCCAGGGATGGGAAGTCTAGCAAGGAAATTAAATCCTAAATGAGAAGTTGCTGCTGAAATCTCTCCCGCATGACATACAGAGTCAGCATAGACAGACTCCTTCAAGTATACAAGACAACTCAAGGAATTCACCAAAATTGTGAATATTCATAAGACAACTCTTGAGAAAAGCAACCAATCATCATTAGATCCTTTGGTGTTCATTATAATAAAATTAATCTTGATTAATTCATTCATTATTAATCTTGCATTCAAATGCAATTCCATAGAAATTGCATTGTGATTTAGCAATTAATTTACATGCCAAGATTGAGCCGTGTTTCCTTGGGCCTTCAAGGCACAGCTCTCCATTGTGTCAGAGGCAACGGCAAGCCCAGAAGATCTGTTTGTCTAAACATATTCAAAGGAATATCCAAGAAGTTATAAATGCTAAAGCAGGAGAGATTTCCTGCCTCACATTCTATACTCTTAAAAAAAAAAAGAACAGCAACAGAGTGCAGCCTCTTGAGGGGAGAAAAAGCAGACACATATTTTAAATGTTCAAATGAAGTTTAGGACTTGAAAGTGGCTTCCTTGAATTTTGAAAGTCATTCAGATCTATCCATCATTTACATGAGCTTTTAAAGAAATGTGGATTAACTGAGTGGTAGACCCACCGGATCAAGGAGGAAACAGTCAAATGCGTAACATGTTTGGTGAGGACACAGGTGGGAAGCCGTGGGCTGACCTCAGAAGCGGGGTTTTGTCATCAGATGAGGTTACACAAAACCCTCTTAGTGTTGTGTTGGTTGCTCAGCTGTGCGGACTCTTTGTAATTCCATAGACTATAGCCCGCCAGGCTCCTCTGTCCACGGAATCCTCCAGGCAAGAATACTGGAGTGAATTGCCATTCCCTTCTCCAGGGGATCTTCCTGACCCAGGGATTGAACCCACATCTCCCATGTCTCCTGCATTGCAGGCATATTCTTTACTCCCAAGCCATCCCTCTTAATCTTTTTTCAGTGAAGCTTTCATTATTCAGTGTCCTCAGGCCCTCCATTTGTGTATCTTGTGGAATTTAGAGTTAACACGGTGTTGAAGAGAATGTGATGGGCGGACCGACAGTCAGCTAGGAGCTTTGGTCTGTGGCCTGTCTGTACATCCTCAGAAACCCTGAGGCTGGCAGTCCTCAGCGCCCTGCCCCTAGGAACCGGACAGGCATTGGAAATCTGTGGTTCTTCCTTTATGCTGTCCGAGACCTGCTGTATAGACCCAGAGAGATGCTGGCATCCACACTGGGCTCATTCTGCCCAAAAGAAGGAAAAAAATCAAACTGAGTTCTCAAGCAAGACTTGGAGGCATTCCACACTGAGGATGTTTACACAGGCTTCTTGATTGCATAGGAAACAAATGTTCGCATTTGATCTGATCAGCTCGGCCCCGTGTATCTGAGGCCTCGTGAAAGAAATGAGAACTTCCACCAACCCATGAAAGGCATAAACTAGAATTTCTAACTCAGATGGAAAACCAGCTAAAGCTTCAGTTCCCCAGGTTGAGGTATCTGCTAAGGTGCTGCATCAAGTGTGTGGACCGGGTCACAGCGCCGAGTGTCAGTCCCCAGGGGAGGGTCGGTCCACCGAGACAGCCGTGGGTTGGATGGTGCCACCCAGCAAGAAGGCGGCTTTCAATCAGCCCTCTCGCAGGTGACCGGAAGGGTAAAGACCCGCAGGGGCTACTGCCCCTAGCCCCTGCAGGACGGGCAGGGAGGGCACGTCTCTGCAAGGAGAGGTTGGAACGCACGCATTGTCCTGGCAGCTCCAGTTCACATCCAGCATCCCTGTGGAGCGGGCAGAGACCGCCGGCCTGGGGCCTCCCCACGGACTCTTTCTGCTGAAGGGACGTGAGAAGGTGTGCTCTGTAAAGAGCATAGGACCTCTAATCACCAATAGCAAGTGTGTGTGTGTGTGTGAGAGAGAGAGAGTCATTCAGTCGTGTCTGACTCTGTGACCCTATGGACTGTGGTCCGCCAGGCTCCTCTGTCCACGGGATTCTCCAGGCAAGAATGCTGGATTGGGTTGCCTTTTCCTTCTCAGGGGGATCTTCCTGACCCAGGGGTTGAAGGTCTCCTCTCCTTCACTGGCAGCAGATTCTTCACTGCTGAACCCCTTGGGAAGTCTGTCATCACTACAGCGTCTCGCTTCAAACCGAACTTACAGTCCTCAAGGCCAGAGGGACATCCTCCTGCCCTGTTATCAATGATTCCATGTTTATAAAATGTGGTACGTGGTTTGCCTGCATTTTCCTCTTTTCCTATAAATGCTTTCTCGATGTCTTTTCAAACATTCTTGGAACCAAGTTTGGCCCTTTGCTCTCATCTTTTACAGTGGGACATCCATCAGTCTGCCACAATGAAGCTTGAAGAAAGCTTTTAACTCATATGTGTAGCACCCACATACACCTGCCTCTACATACACATATGCATGAGGGATAAATAGAGAGAGGACGTGTGCTTGTCATGCTACTGCCTTTATTGTCAAGTAGAACCTTGTAAATGGACTGTACTCCCAGATAAAATAAAAATTAAGAAAAGGACTACCCACCTGAAGGTCCTGTCCCCTCACTCTCAGGAGCACGCGGGGCATCTGCAGGATGCTGGAGGTGAGCACCCTACGAGTGGGCCAGGACCTCCTCTGGAGTGCGTGGATGGTCTTTGCTCCTGGGACCGACATCAGCCCTCTCCTCTCTGATTGAAGAGCAGCCGGCTGGTGGGTAGGGCACAGTTCTGATACTGATATTTGATGAGAGAGAAATGGAGAACCAAAGTGCCTACAGACCAGTGGCCACGTGAGACGTGCAGGCTGGACACACTGACACGTCCTGACACCCGGGACAGTGTCCAGACCCTGCAGATGCGTGGAGTGCGGTTTCAGCCCTGGGCCCATCCATTGGGTGCCTGCTGTTTAGGGGAAACTGACCCCTGCCCGGTGCACCAGGTTCAGACACGACCCCTCAGCGCGGGGCACTCACGTATACACCCATCAACCCCACAGGCCCGTCGGAGACAGCACCAGCCCACGTGTGGAGGGGCTGCAGGAGGATACAGTGTCCTGTTGGGGACATGGCGCTGGCCTGGCCTCCAACCTCTCCTTGAGCAGCTCAGCCTCGCCCTGGGCTCAGCGCCCTTCCCTGGAGGTGCCGGACTGAGAGGGCCTCTGGGCCCTGTGAGGAGGGCAGAGCCCCGAGGGGGGACCGTTCAGCCGGATCGGAGACCGGGTGTTGCTGCGAGGTCTGCAGAGGACAGTGACTCGGGCACCTGACCACCCCACCCGAGGGGACGTGGTGTCCCATGAAACAGCGGGTGGCACCTGCTCTTCCAGTCCGCATCCCCCGGCCCCGGCAGTGTGGAAGCAAACCCAAACTGAAGTCTGGTCCTGCCTTCTCCTGGGCAGGGGAGGCTCTAGGGCGTGGCCTGAAGGAAGCCTGTCTGTGGCCGTGGGCACGGGTGGCCACGTGGACGGACAGGGAGGCCAGCCCACAGCACGTGTGGGCTTTAGTCTTGGCCACGCTCTGTGCCGAAGTGATCAGGGCCTCCAGACCCAAGTGGAGAGGCCAGGACGTCGTGGCTGTGAGGGGCGTGGATGCCAGGGCAGGGGCGGGGCTTCAGCCTGGTGCCCACGGCTGATGGCTCCCTGGCCAGGGCGTCTGCAGGTCCTCAGGCCTCATCCTGCGGGGTCAGCACGCAGCTCTGCCCAGGGAGCCAGCACGAGACTGCGCGATAGAATGCGTGTCAACAGGTACAAGCCACCTGGAGCCTCCCCACCTAGCCCGTCAAAGAGAAATGGTTTATTTGAGGGAAGAATCGTGTATTCATTACCGAACACAGGTAACAGCAGCTTAGAATTCCTTCTCTTACTGTTCCAAAAAAGTCAGATAAAAGACATAATGGGTTAGATATTACATAAAGCTTTTTGTTTTCCTGGTGTAACAACAAACTAACTTTGCTTAAATTTAAAAGAAAAAAAAACTTGTTACTGTAAGCACAGAGACAAATTTCAATGACATACACAGAAGAGGAACTGAAATAGTTATAAGAGGGATATTTTCAACTCTAAGCAAGTAAGTTCAGTGTCTAGTGGGGCAAGAGGATTAATTGCTACCATGTGACCCTTTTAAGGGCTTCCCCAGTGGCTCAGTAGATAATCTGTCTGCAATCAGGAGACACAGGAGATGTGGGTTCAATCCTTGGGTGGGGAAGATCCCCTGGAGGAGGGCATGGCAGCCCACTCCAGTGTTCTTGCCTGGAGAATTCCATGGACAGAGGAGCCTGGTGGGCTATGGTCCACAGGGTCGCAAAGAGTACGACACGACAGATGCACGTACAGAAGCTACCACAAGGGGAGTTCTCTTTGGATTTTGAAAACAATAGAACACAAGTGGTCCAATATTTAAACAGGAAAATCTATTCTTTAATTCATAGTTTTCTTCTCAAAATAACCACTTTCCTCAAAAGAAACAGACGCTCCTGCTGAGGGTGGAGGGAAGCAAACACAAGGAATAAAGGCAGAGAGTAAGAAAGCTCTATCGACTTTAAATAACAGCAAAATCTTTCTCAAGGGCACCGGCCGTCGCATGTCCAGGCTCTGGGGAAGCCAGGCTATTGACATGCCAGACGACAGAGGATCCATAGGAAAAAACTACTCCAATTATTGGCTGCTTTTGTAATTAGAAGCAGAAAGTATCCAGCCATTTGCTCCAATTGACAGATAGGGAATGTGTAATACAAAGAGATATACAGTTTCTGTCATATCCTCAGAGCTAAATAAAACAGACCCGCCTTCCAGGAGGAATTGGGTTACAGGCCCGCAACGGTGCAGCGTGTCAGAACCTCAGTTTTCTTTTTTTATTATGAGAATCAATAGACTCACTCCCAGACCGATGCCGCATGATATTGGATCTACTTAATTGATGGGCACCTATGATGTAAGGAGACTGTGCCTGGTAATTATACAGACGTACTCGGTGAAGTCATTTAGATGACAATTTTTATTTTTATATTGTTTACAGGGACTGCCATAAGAGAGACACTGTCATTTTCTATCACAAGAGATTTGATAAAGGCAAATACAAAGCATGATGCATTTAAGCTGTGTCAGATGCAATCTGATTTATGTAACATTATACCTTTCACCAAGTCCCCTTGCCAAAGGAAAGGATACTTTTTCCTAAAAGACAATCATTTAGATCTTGGATTATTCCTAAGGTTTTTTTAAATCAAGGGCGCCATGAGAGGAAATAGAGAGTTCTGTATATTTATAGCTTTGAAAAAATTGAAACAAAGCTTCTGTGATGGTCTGGTTGGGCAAAGAACCCACCAGTCTGGATATGATATGGAGAAATATGTATTTAGTTGAGCAACATTTTTTAAGCAGTTTGTTTCCAAATAGGAAACCTGGAAGGCGGGGTGTGACAAGGTAGTGCGAGGAGGTGGCCACGTGGGGGTCAGCGCAGCAGGTACACGGGCAAGGCTGCCAGGTGTCACGGCAAGGGGCTGAGACTCTGGGGCCTCAGGGCCGGCACACCTCGGCTACCTTTTCATGAAACGAATAGAAGCATGAGGGAGCTCAGTCACCAGGCGTCACCGGGGGCAGACACAGCCTTGTGCGTTGTCGGGGGCAGGAAGGTCCGTTGGTCTAACATCTGAGTCCCACACTTTCAGGCTCTGCTGCTGAAGGCAGGTGACTCAGGCAGCCTCAGGGGCACTAATCCTCCCATCTGTTGACCCCAGAGCATCATCTGGGGCATCCACACTGGAGCTCTTCCTCCTTAAGACAGTGCCCAGAGCTGCCTATAGTCCCGTGTCTACACCTATTCTGCCCTCTGAGATTGAGCTCTGTCCTTTTTGCTGCGAGCAGTCCTGGTCTCCGAACATTTGACCCCTGTGCCCTTGGCCCCAGAGCCCCCGCAACCCGGCCCCTCCAGACCACCTGGAGGTCTTGTGGAGACAGAAGAGAGAGGGTCCTGCGGACTTTCACGTGGCTGCAAGCTCCATGGGCAGGGACGTTTGCCGTGGTCTCCATGATAGACCCAGGGCCTTGAAGAGAAGGCAGAGCAAGCACTCAATGAATATATCTGGGCGACGAGGCCAGTTTTTGGGACCCAGGGGATGGGCCACCAGGAAAAGGAGGTGTCCAGGGCCCCGGTGCTGTCTCTTGACCCCCCCATCCTTTGAGCATACTCTGCACTCTCACCCACCACCCCAGCCTTCTCTGCCCTCGGGTCTCAACCATGTGTTAGGACCAGGGTCTGCTCCCCCTGCAGCCGGGTGGGGCCATGAGGCTATACAGGCCAGAGTCTGGGGACACGGAGGGGGGTGGTTTCCGGGGGGCTGTCACCTGGCCGCACCATCTCCTCCTGGCCCCTCGCCACCTGCCTTCCTGCACCATCTACACTCCAAGCAGAGCAGAAGTTTCTTCCTCAAGGAGACAGGTCAGGACACACAGGAACTAGGGCAGCCTGCGGGTGATTCCATCTGACTCCCCCTCACAAGAACCCTTGCCTCCTTCCCCAACTCCGCCTGCCCTAACTGTACCTTCTCCTACCTGCATGCTTCCGATGTGGCACTCGGAAGACTTGCAGCGCTGGGCACGCCATCCCTTCTGGGAGTGCTCCTCAGGAACAGGATGAGAACTTGGAAGTGGCCCGCAGACTGTGATGCAAAGTGAGACGCCAGGAAAGAGACACGGACGTGCTCACATGACTGCAAGACTCTGCTTCCTGGCCCTTGATGTCATCACTCCTCTGAGCACCTAAGTCAGATTTCTAACAAAGCTTGGGAGGGAGGATTTGGTGAGGGGGCTTTGGAGGAAATGAGTGTGTTTAGGGGAAAGCTGAATTTCACCATGGAGACAGGTGGGGGGGGACCTCACAGGGTAGCCCAGAAGCAGCAGCAAACTTCTAACCACCCAGACTCTTCCTCCCACAGCCCAGGGGTCAGAAATGGACGCTGCACGCCGACCTTGAAATGAGTAAGACCAGCCCCGTCCCCAGCCCGAAAACAGGTGCCTGCTTGCAGCCATCGTGCCCTGGACAGTGGGAGGTTAACTAGTATCGGGGATGGTGTGAACTCTTGGGTTGGGAAGATGCTTGCCATGTATAGATACTGCAGAAGAGTGTGTCTGTGAGCTAAGTTGCTTCAGTCATGCCCAACTCTTTGTGACTCTCTGGGCCATAGCCCACCAGGCTCCTTTGTCCATGGGATTCTCCAGGCAAGAATCCTGGAGTGAAGTGCCATGCCTTCCTCCAGGGGATCTTCCCAAGCCAGGGATAAACTGTGTTTCTTAAGTCTCCTGTATTGGCAGGCAGGATCTTTTCCACTAGTGCTACCTTGAAAGCCCATAGAGTTATGGATTGTAACTCAGTATTATTCTTCAAAGTGTCTGAATTCATAGCTCAGTGTAGAGAAAGAGTAAGAGTCTGCTATCCTGTCATAAAACGGCTGCATGGAATCATAAACCAGTTCTGACAGCAGCAGCGCGTGTGACCCGCGGTCAAGGAGAGGGGACAGCCCTGAAATGCTCCGTGAGAATCAGTCCTTATTTTTCCACAGAGAGATGGTGAGCCTCCAGGTTTCCCACAGAGGGCCTAGAACCCAGGGTTCCCATCAGGCTGGGGGAGGGCCACAGATCGTTCAAGGATTTACACATATGTACATGCACACACACACACAGAGAGCACACGTATACAGATGTGTACACGCATACAGATACACATACATGCATCTATGCATGTACATGCATGTGCATGTGTGTACATGAATAGCATATCTCTCTGTGGGAGAAGGTGAGGGTGGGATGTTTCAAAAGAACAGCATGTATATTATCTATGGTGAAACAGATCACTAGCCCAGGTGAGATGCATGAGACGAGTGCACTGGGAGGACCCAGAGGAGTTGGGTGGAGAGGGAGGTGGGAGGGGGGATCGGGATGGGGAATACGTGTAACTCTATGGCTGATTCGTGTCAATGTATGACAAAACCCACTGAAATGTTGTGAAGTAATTGGCCTCCAACTAATAAAATAAAATTAAAAAAAAAAAAAGAAAAGAAAAGAAAAAGTGGAAGTGTTAGTCACTCAGTCGTGTCCAGCTCTTTGCGACCCCATGGATGGTAGGCTGCCAGGCTCCTCTGTCTATGGAATTTCCCAGCCAAGAATACAGGAGTGTGTTGCCATTCCCTTCTCCAGGGGATCTTCCCGACTCAGGGATTGAACCTGGGTCTCCCACATTGCAGGCAGAGTCTTTATCATCTGTGCCACCAGCAAATTATATTTATGCACAAATACATAGAATATGTGTGCACATATGTGTGTCTACACACCCAGGTGAATATGTATGCACATAGAGTGTATGTACTGTATACACACATAGTATAAATACATGCATACACATATATACATAGATCTATATACACATGAATAGTGTATATAGTAAGTGTGTTTATACACGCATGTACACACACCATGGTATCCCTGGAGACAAAGTTCTCCAGTGGGAACCTGAATCCAGCAAAATCACTATCAGTTACATTTCTGTCTCCAGAAGCCAAGCCCTACATTGCTTTTTTTCTCCATTCGTTCAGGAATCCAGAGCAGGAACACAGATTAAACTGCTGCTTTGAGACGACAATGCTGTCTGATAAGCGTGTGTGTGCTCAAGAACATAGGAAACAGCAGTGCAAGCTCCCCCAGGCCCGTCACCCACACGGAACCCTTGCAGGCACCAGTGTACTCCGGACGGCGTGACAGAAGTACACTGCCACTCGAGTTAATGGATTTATCAAATACCTTATTTCATGCTTTCTGCTTTTGATTTATGAATTTTGATCCTGGAGACAAGGGCCCTGTGAGTATTGATTGTGGGAAATGTCAGACTAACAGAAGTTAATTTCACTTGTGCATGTGAGGGGCTCCGGTCCTCTGACAGCCCTGTCTGCAGAGGATCAGCTGTCAGGCGCCCAGTGACACAGCGCTGTCACCTCCTGCTGTCACCAGCACCACCATCCCACCCAGCAGACCTGGGCCGCCCCGCCCTACGGGCTGAAGCGGCGCTTGAATATGTATCTGGAAGTGGGGTGTGCACACGGGGAACCTCGGGTTGTGGGCGAAGACGAAATTTGACGGCCGTGGCTCGCCAGGAGGGGGAGGGACCCGAGCCCGCCGGTGGGCAGGGTGCCCTGCCCTTTGGGGCATCATACTTTTGATTGCAATATGCCTGACAGGATAATGGAATGTCATTCTGCCAACTCCCAAGCTGGTTAGGGACAGTTTATTTATTGATTGACTTTCTCTGTAAATTATCAATCTTTTTTATACTCTAGTCAACAAGGCATTCATTATGCAGTAATATCCTAATGTGCAGCCATGTGGCAGGCATGTCTTCAATACAGGGCTCGCATCCCGAAGGTCTGCAGAGCTGGAAATGAAACCGTTCTCTAAGCCAGACTTATGCCCCTTCCACAGGTTAAGTTACAAGTCAGGGACATCTTGGGACACGTTGAAGTGTGTTGTATGGCTAAATTAACACATACACATCGGTGCAAAAGACTCTGTGTAGCAGAAGGAGCAGAGACACCTTCTTTTGTAAAAATTTTATTGAAGTGTGGTCGAATCATACTGTTACATTAACTTCTGCAGTATAGCAAAGTGGCTCAGTTATACATACGTCTATTTGTTTTCACTTTGCTTTCCATTACGGTTTATCATAGGATATAGTTCCCTGTTTATCCATCCTATATGTAATGGTTTGCACCCGCTAATCCCGAACTCCCAATCCTGCCCTCCCCACCCCCTCCCCCTCGGCAAGCACAAGTCTGTTCTCGACTCACAGACACAATTTTAAAAGTAAACACACACACACACACACGGAAATCAAGGTAGAAGTGTGTGTAACAAACCTGGAGGATTGTTTTCTATTGCAGCGATAGTGAAGATAATGAAATCTTAATTGCACCCTAACCTTTTAGTCAATAGCTTTTTACTCTTGGGGAAAAGTATCTAAATCAAAAGGACAAATATTAGAGAGTTTGCTTGAAATATTCAAAGGTACCAGCTCATTATTTAGGAAGTTTTCTGAAGATATTGACTTTTAAAAATACAATGTGTATTTTAGAACAGTTTTAGGTTCACAGAAAAACTAAGAGGAAAGTACAGAAATTTCCCATATATCTTCCCCAGCCCCTAAATGTATGAAGACTCCCACTCTCGACAACCCCACCAGATTTGCTATAATTCGTGAACTTACATGGCCCTTCAATATCACCCAAATCTGCAGTTTACTTTAGGGTTCACTTGGTATTGTACATTTTATGGGGTTTGGACAGATATTAACATAATTATTATTATATAATTAGTATAATGACATGTACCCAATATGATAGTATCATACAAAATAGCCTATTCACCATTCCCCTCCTCTAAACTCTGGAAACTAATGATCATTTTACTGGTTCCATGATGTTGCCTTTTCCAGATTGCCCTATAGTGGGAATCATACATGATGCAGCCTTTTCATATTGACTTCTTTCATTTAGTAATACACATTGGAATTTCCTCCATATCTTTTCATGGCTTGATGGGTCATTTCTTGTTTAGTGCCTAATAATATTCCACTGTCTGGATGCATCACAAATTGTTTCTGTATTAACCTTCTGGGGGTCATCTTGGTTCCTCCATAGTGCTGGTGATTATGAATGAAGCTGCTATAAACATCCACTTACAAGTTTTTGCATGGGCATAAATTTTCAGGTCACTTAGATAGATACCAAGTCTGGTATCATGGGGTGAGAAGATGTCTAATTTTATAAGAAACCACCAAACTGTCTCCCAAAGTGGCAGCGTCATTTGCACCCCTGCCAGCTGTTAGGAGGATTCCTGTTGCTCCTCACCCTCCCTACACCTGCTGCTGTCTCTGGATTTTGCACACAGAAGCTTCTGTAGATTCAAATACAGATGCTTGTACTTCCTCTTTTCCAATCCGGATGCCAATCATTTCTTTTCCTTGGATTAACACACTGGCTGGAATCCCCCGTACAAAGTTGAACACAAATTCTGGGAGAGGACATTCTTGTTTTATTCCTGATCTTATTGGAACAGCATCATCTCTCACCATTAGGTGTGATGTTAGCTGAAATTATTTTATTAATGTCCTTTATCAAGTTACCACCAGTGAAGTCCTCCTCTACTTCCTTAATGTGGAAGCTTAGGCCATTGAGTTGAGCCTCTTCTTTCTTTCCAATATATACATTCAGTGCTGCTCCTTTCACCTTAAATAATCCTTTAGCAGGAATTAGCTTTTTATACCATCTAGCATTTCTACTCTTTCACTTCTTTGACCTATGGGCATTTTAGAAATGTATTGTTTCACTTTCAGATAGTTAGGAATTTTCCATATTTCTTTGTTAGTAAATTCTAATTTTATCCTGTTGTTGTCAGAGAATCTGTATAAATTAAATCTTTTAAAATATCTTCAGGTCTTTTTTATGACCTAGTGTAGAGTCTATCATGGTCAATTATCTGTGTGCACTTGAAAAGAATGTGCACTCTGCTCTTATTGGGTGGAATGTTCTGTTAATATCAATGAGGTCAGTTTGGTCAATAGTGCTGGTCAATTCTTCTATATCTTACTGATTTTCTGTCTAATTCTTCCAGAAACTACCTAGGTGGGGTAAGGAAATCTCTGACATTTAATTGTCAACATGTCTATTTTTTCTTGAAGTACTATGAGATTTTGGTTCGTGTATTTTGAAGCTACGTTTTTAGGGATATAAATGTTTAGAATTGTTATGTCCTCCTGTTCAGCTGAGTGTTTATCACTGTAAAATGAACTTCTTTTCTTTCTGGTAAGATTCTTTTCTCTAAAATCTACTTGTATATCTGTATAATGACACCAACTTTCTTCTAATTAGTGTTAACATGGTATACAGCTTTCTGACATTTTATTCTCAATCTATTTGTGTCTTTAAAATGTATGTGTGGGGGAAGAGGGAGGGAAAGAGGCTATCTTTTATCCAATCTGAAAACCTCAATCTTTTCATTTGCTATTTAGACCAATCTCACTTCATAATTATTGATCTTGATAGAGTTTTATTTGATATTTGTTTACCACCTGCCTCATTTTTTCCCTGTCCTCCTGTTTTCTTTTGCATTAAATTAATATATTTTATGATTTTATTTTACTTAACTTACTAGTTAAACTCTTTGCTCTGCTGTGCATTAATGACTGTTTCAGGCTTTACAGTTCCTGTGTGAGTAGAGTAATGGCCTCCTGAAGATGTTCAGGTTATAACCCCCAAGTCCTGTGGGTATACCATAAGTGGAGTTAAGGCTGCAGAGGGAATTAGCTGTTAGTCACAATGGTCACATCTCTTTTCACAGACTCCAAAGATTTAAATGTGGATCTGTGACTTTATTTTGTTCAATAAGTCATTAGAATAAGTTTGTTGGGAGTGCCCTGAGAAGCATTTTATATTTTGACCAAAAAAAAAGGCCCAAGAGAAGACATAATCTCTTTTTTTCTATGCCAGATTTGGTGAAGATGTGATGCCTGAGGATCCTGGGGTCCCTTGACCATGAGGAGGCCAGGGCCTGCCCAAGGAACTAAGGATCAGTAAGCTGGGAGGTGGAGACACTTGGGTGTCATTGGATGTTTTTAACTCACTAACTAAATCAACACGAGCATCACCCTCTCCAGGCATCTCACTATACATAGATCATAAGTTATCTACTATCTGCCAGGTGCTATCTGCCGTGTGTGTGTGTGTGTCTAATACCAGTTAAGATGCTCCATGCTGACTTAATGAGCAATAAATGAAGAATCAAGTATGTGAAGCATCAACTCTGTGTCTCAAGACCGATATTTTGCATACTGTGGTGGATACTGGAGTGGAATGAGCCTGTATGGCTTATTGGTGAGTCAGTGGCTGTGGATGTCAGGGGCTCACTCAAAGACAGCAGGCCTCAGTTTCCTCACATTGACTTATTACCCGGGGACCCTACAATGAAGCACTCAAAGTCATAAACCACTCACAGAAAGTGAAGTGCACATAAATTCTAAATAACAGCATGATCAATCCCATCCTGTCTAAAGCCATTACAAGTATTCTCAAATGTAAGAGGGCGTAAGACTTGGTTTTTGGGGGGGCTGTATATCAATTTTCAAAGCCCTTTTTGGGTGGGTGTCATTAAATTTTATAAATGTGACTGTCAGTCTGTAATTTACTAGCTACCTTCTTTTAGAAGTGAGTGGTGAAGGTAAGGGAGATGCAGGAAATTCTAGCAGTTCTGAAATAGATCTGGCTAAAGATACCAAATCATTATAACTGATGTATACTAGTAAGGCACCATAAAGAGGTCTTCATTTAATGTACCAAGTGTTAATAGTTGCTGTGTATCTGCATCGTCAATAAGGTACCATAAAGGATTTTGAGTAAAAGCATATATTAAGCATTAATATAAGAGGGATATTTTCTGGTCATGCAACAAAATTAGGCAATTCAAAAAGTCTTGTTTGGTTATGCCTTAGAGTATTCAGTATAGTTCTCTATGCTATACAGTAAGTCCTGGTTGGTTATCTATTTTATATGTGAAAGTGAAAGTGTTAGCCGCTCAGTCATGTCTGACTCTTTGCAACCCCATGAACTATAGCCCGCCAGGGTCCTCTCTCCATGGAATTTTCCAGGCAAGAATACTGGAGTGGGTTGCCGTTTCCTTCTCCAGGGGATACTGTCAACTCAGGGATCAAAGCTGAGTCTCCTTAGTACTGTGTAGATGTTTATCCCAAACTCTTGATTTAGGAAGCAGACTTTTATTATCGAAAATAAATGGGATTTCCACAGAAGTTGCTCAGGGCCGAGAAAAATCTCTCTAGTCCACCTGCTGGCCAGCAGCTTATGGGCCCAGTCCAGCTCTTCACCTGCTTTGCTAATAAAGTTTTATCGACATGCAACCCCAGGCACTACCGTGTATATTGCATGGGCTGCTCTGCAGCAGAATAACAGCAGCCACCAGGTCCCTGAAACCTGCACACTCTCCACTGATCCTTCACAGACGCGTGCTGACCCCAACTCCAGACAGGAAAGCTCAAGGGTGGGAGTTCTTCCCTCACAAGCCAGGAAAGTGCAGAGACAAGAAATCCAGCAGCAACATCCTGTTGGCAAGAGAGAGGAGACCCTGACAAGCGTTTGCTTGGGAAACAGTGACTGCCTCAAGCACCGAGGCTGTGTTGGTCTCTCTGCTGGCTGTTTTACAAGGAGCATCTTTTCCTTCACAGGCTCCTGGGACAAGGGCTCCCGTCTCACAGTGAGAAAAGTGAGGCACAGTGATCTCCCTCATCCAGGGTCACCCTGAGAGCCAGAGGCAGAGCGGGGTACCAGGGCCCCTCCCTTGACTCTTCCCCAGCACACAGTGGCCCGTTCCAAACTTGGCCTTGGAGGCTGCCCCACACATCAACTTCCTGTCACGTCTGCCCACTTACTGTTTGTCCGTTTGACTTAAAAAAAAATTAAACCTGATGACTTTTCCTTAGAGAGGAAAGGCCACAGCTCCTATCACCGACTTAGGGTAACCCACTGTCACGTCGCATGATGGTTTCTGAATGCTTTGGGAAGAAAGGAAGGCATTCTGCTGTTGTTAGAGATAAGCACTGGTGAAAACAACCACAGTTTAGAAATTCTTGAATTTGGCAATGGTCATAAAAAGGCCCCCAGAGGATGTTTTCCAGATGGAGAAACTGGAGACCTAACAGTGCAGTTCTTCATGTTTCTGGACTGATAAAGAGTTGGGCCAGTAATGGGAAAGCTAACACTGGTCATTGTGTTTGGGTATGTGGGCGAGTGTGAGAACGCGTGTGTGCCTGTGTTCACGCGGGTGGATGTGTGTTCTGTGTGTATATGCCCGTGTACATGTGTGTCTCTGCAGACGCCTCCTCCTCGTCCAAGTTTTTCTTTTGCTTTCTTTGGCCAGTCAACAGTAAAGAGACCAAACTACATTTTTCCGCATTTGCTAAACACGGCAACCAGGAAGACATCGTGAACACACACGCAGGGCCCAGCTCCCTGCTCGCAGCTCCTGACAGCTTGCGGGGTGAGCACGGTTAACCAGTCCCACAGCTGGCAGCTCTGTGCAGGCTTAATTGCACATGGATGGCGGGGGAGCGAGAACCAAGGAAGAAATAAAACAGATAGCAAGCGAAGGGGATGAGTAGCACTTTAAACAAGCACTCTATTTTCCCCTCCACGGAGCGAGCCTGTGTGGCTGCAGCGCCTGCAGGCGCTGTGTGCAGCCCAGCTCCTAATCCGAGTCTCAAACGGCTTCCAGATGATTCCACACCCACTTCCCAGGAGCTCCTGCCCCCCAGACGCCTCTCCACAAGGGGTCTGTCTATGAGAAAGGGGGCTGGATCTTACTGATCACTCATTTCCAATCTCTTTGGCTGGACGGGTATTAATAAATGCATTTCATCTGTCTCTTTGATTAGGAAGAATTTCATTGCTTCATCCTGCGAGTCAGAGGAGGAGAGAGGCAGCCAGGGCCAGGATATGAGATATGCGTGTGCGTGTGTGTGTGTGTGCGTGTGTGTGAGTGAGTGTGTGAGTGTGTGTGTGGGGTGTGTGTGTGTGAGTGAGTGTGTGAGTGTGTGTGTGGGGTGTGTGTGTGTGAGTGTGTCAGTATGTGTGTGTGGTGTGTGTGTGAGCATGTGTATGTGTGGTATGTGTGTGATTGTGTGTGTGAATGTGTGAGTGTGTGTGTATTTGTGTGAGTGTGTGTGTGTGTGAGCGTGTGTGTGTGGTATGTGTGTGATGTGCTGTGTGTGATGTATGTGTGTGAGTGTGTGGTGTGTGTGTGAGTGTGTGTGTGTGTCTCTGTGTGTGGTGTGTGAGTGTCTGTGTGTGTGTGAGTGTGTGTGTGTGTCTGTGTGTGTGTGTGAGTGTGTGTGAGTCTCTGTGTGTGAGTGTATGTGTGGTGTGTGATTGTCTGTGTGTGAATGTCTGTGTGTGTGTGTGTGTGTGTGTGTGTGTGTGTGGTGGGGGCGGTTGTACATCCCCTCTGCTGACACGTGCTAGGGTGCACAAGAAATGCACGTGGTGTGTCTTCGCGGGCACCCTGCCCTGGCCGTGGGGGGCCAGCCCGCTCTCCAGGCGAACCCGGGCGGCTGGCCGGGTGTGTAGTGCCCTCCCCGCAGGCCACAGGCTGGGCTGCGGGCTCCCTCCAGCCACGGCTCTGGGCTTCCATGAGAGGGAAAACCTCCCTGAGTCCTGATGCTCAGAGCGCAGCAGGAACCCCGGGCCTGCTTTTCTTCCTTCCTTCTGAGGGTCTAGTTTTGTTCTTTCAGTCTGTGCAGAAACATGAGCTCGTAAAAGCAGAGGAGAGGACACAGCGAGCTGGGCAACCCCACTGTGGACCCAGGGCTCGCAGACTGGCACCCCCAAACCCAGGCCTCGCTGTTTGCTCCGGCCGCAGGCCTCTGCCTGCTCTCAGGAGGGCCGGCCCCCTCCACTTCCTGCTGTCTCCAAGCCCAAGCTCATCCTCACCTGTGACAGCTGGGCTCGCATCCTGATTTCATGGAAAGGAGGTGCGATTAGAAGGGAGGCTCTCACATTCTTTCCTCACCCGGAAGACTGAGTCTCCTGGATCAGAGCTTCCTCGTGCCTCCTCCTTCCTCCCTGGCACCTGCCGATTGCGTCCACGATGTCCACCTCCCCCTCCTCCACACCGGTCCTTCCCATCGCCCACCCCGGGTCCCATACAGCTCCCACCCCAGGGCTACACCGTCTCCTCCCCCCAGGCCCCGCTCTCCCACCCCAGGGTCCCCTCCTGCTCCCCTCCCCCCAGGCCCCGCTCTCCCACTCCAGGGTCCCCGCCTGCTCCCCTCCCCCCAGGCCCCACTCTCCCACCACAGGGTCCCCTCCTGCTCCCCTCCCCCCAGGCCCCGCTCTCCCACCCCAGGGTCCCCGCCTGCTCCCCTCCCCTCAGGGCCCACTCTCCCACCCCAGGGTCCCCTCCTGCTCCCCTCCCCCCAGGCCCCACTCCCACCCAGGGTCCCCTCCTGCTCCCCTCCCCCCAGGCCCCACTCCCACCCCAGGGTCCCCGCCTGCTCCCCTCCTGCCCAGGCCCCGCTCTCCCACCCCAGGGTCCCGCCTGCTCCCCTCCCCCCAGGCCCCGCTCTCCCACCCCAGGGTCCCGCCTGCTCCCCTCCCCCCAGGCCCCACTCTCCCACCCCAGGGTCCCGCCTGCTCCCCTCCTGCCCAGGCCCCGCTCTCCCACCCCAGGGTCCCCGCCTTCTCCCCTCCCCCCAGGCCCCACTCTACCACCCCAGGGTCCCCGCCTGCTCCCCTCCCCCCAGGCCCCGCTCTCCCACCCCAGGGCCCCCGCCTGCTCCCCTCCCCCCAGGCCCCGCTCTCCCACCCCAGAGTTCCTGCCTGCTCCCCTCCTGCCCAGGCCCGCTGTCTCACGCCTATCCCAGAAGCAGCTGACCTTGGTTCCTGACTCAGATCTCTCCCATTCCATCCCGGTTGTGCTTCCAGGTCACAGACCTCAGGTCCCCTGGCCCCTTGCCCAGCATGGCCACACCTGGGGGACTGTCAGCTCCCTGTCCCACCTGTCCTCTTGCCCCCACGGCCTCCCTGGGGGCTGTCCCCATGGTCAGACTTCCCCATGCCCATGCAGCGATCGCCCCTCATTCTTCCAGAGGTCCGGGTCACTGCTGGGGTGGCAGGGGCATCGTCTCCACTCTTCCATTCTGCCCTGGACCCTACATCCTCCCATCACCATGAATTTGCTGACTCCACAGATGGGATCCTCTGTGTCTTCAGGGCAGATCCCAGCCTGAAGTAAAGCAACTTTGACAAAATATTTGTGGAATAATTTTGCTTGAAAAAAAATTTTAAAACTCCATGATCTCAGGAAGGTGAGGTTTCTTGCCTTCTAGAACCAGGAAGGGAGAAGCCGGGAAGAGCCTGGGGCTCATCGCCAGGCCCAGCGGAGCCAGCCACACTTAGCCTTCCGCAACAGCCTTCACTGCTTTATTAATGATATCCGCTGTGACCAAGAGGAAAGGGCCTTCACACACAGTAGAAGCCCCTGGTGGCTCAGACGCTGAAGAGTCTGCCTGCTGTGTGGGAGACCCGGGTTCTATCCCTGGATCGGGAAGATCCTCTGGAGTAAGGAATGGCAACCCTCTCCAGTATTCTTGCCTGGAGAATCACATGGACAGAGGAGCCTGGTGGGCTCCAGTCCATGGGGTCACAAAGAGTTGGACACAACTAAGCGACTTCACTCTCACTTTCTTTATACACAATCCTACTGCAGCATGTCTTTAAGAGAAAAGACATTCCTGTGCTATGCGGCCATACTGGGTTGATTATCCCCCCAAATGCATCCTACCCAGAACCTCAGAAAATGGCCTTAATTGGAAACCAGGTCTTTGCAGATAGGATCAGGCCAAGCTGAGTCACACCGGCTTTAGTTGGGCCTCAATTCAATGACTGGTTTTCCTTTTTTAATTTTTTTTTTAAATTTTATGCTGGAGTGTGTGTTAGTCATTCAGTCGTGTCTGACTCTTTTGTGACCCCAAGGACGTAGCCCTCCAGACTCTTTTGTCCATGGGATTCTCCAGGCAAGAATACTGAAGTCGGTTGTCATGCCCTCCTCCAGGGGATCTTCCCAACCCAGGGATTGAACCCATGTCTCTTATGTCTCCTACATTGGCAGGCAGGTTCTTTACCACTAGCGCCACCTGGGAAGCCCACTAGGGCCAGGTTTTTAAATTCAGACGAGCACATGGGTGAAGGCATTGATGAGGGGCTGGCACTGGGGACCCCGATGTGTGTCCCCAGAATAGGACAAGGGAACCCAGGGGAGGTGTGACAGTGGGTTCACGCCATGGTGGACTAGCAGAGGAGAAGAGGGGCTCTTGTGAGCAAGTGGAGGGGGAGCCTGGCCAGGTTGCGGGCAGGGGAAGCATGTGTGAAACACACTGAGCCGAGCGGGGTACCTCCTGGCACAACTTCTCACTGTGCATCTGAGGGGCTTTGCTGCAAAGGGAGACATTTCTGGAATTCCTTTAGCGGCAGCCTGGCTAGTGGGGCTCTTAGAGGCTTTGAGTCACTCGGGCTCTGCTGAGCTAACAAAACTAATGAGATGACACCAACCTTCCCCACGCCACCTGGGGTCAGGCTTCGCATCTGGAGCTGTCACTTCTGATTCGCCCTGAAAAAGTTATAGATAAGAGAGAGACCAACAAACAAGGTAAAAGAAGTGAGAAAAAAATTACTCAATAAAAGGCAACGATAAAGCAGTAAAAATAAGCAGCTACGGGGAAAGCAGAAATACCCAACTGCACAAAACCATCACCGAAGGCCAGGCTGGGTCCTCTGCTTAGATGAGAAACAAATAAAGCAATAAAGCATGTCTCCAGGGTCAGGCCTGAGGTCCGACTCGGGGCCTGAGGCCAGGGCGGGTCACGGGTGAAGGTCCTGGCGGTGGCTGTCCCTCCCGCTGACCACAGCCCGTGCACCGGCCCCGAACTCCGCAGGAGGACCGCGGCAGGCAGAGCACGGGTGGGGCGCGGAGCCCTGGAAACACAGAGGGCGGAGGCCAGCACTGCACCTCGCCCAGCCCACCCCGTGGGCCCCAGAGCGCCCCTGGCAGACCTGGGAAGGCAGGCAGTTTGGCCGCTCAGGCCAGCGACTCCAGACTCAGACCGGCTGGCCTGAATCTTTTCTCCACCTCTAAGTTCACTTCCAACTTGAGCTTGAGCAAGTTGAGCTGCTTTTTGACTTTCTTTTTTTCAATCTCTCTCTGTCAAACTGAAGTAGCAAACATACCCATGTCTGAAGGTTTCTGTTGCGAGAATATAAAATTCATGCATTTAACCCAGGACCCAACACGGAGAATTTCTAAGTATATCACAGCTCTTATTAGACATGAAGACATTGGCACGCACGTAAAACATATCGGGATGGACATGGTGCTGTAACAGAATGAGAGAAGGCTTTCAGACAAAACATCGTGGTGAATCCTGGTTTCATGCCTTATTTGTGGTTGAGTAAATTACTAACCCCTTTAGAGCCTCCGTTTTTCACATTGTTAGTAAGATTACTTTAAAAAAAATTTCCTGGAGCTCTTGTCAGATAAAAAACAAGCACCTGCGTGTGTCTGCCAAGCCTCATGTACCCCATAGTGTTGCATCCTCCGGCAGCATTGTAGACACTGTTACCCAGGTTACGCAGAAGCGGGACTGGCCCCACCAGCAGGAACTGTACTCAGCACGTTTTAGTCATTTGTCTCATCCAGCAAAACTCCAAACACCCCTCAGCTACTGAGCCCTGCACTGGTAGACCGCCTTGTTCTTCTCTGGGATTCAAGTTTCAGTATTCAGAGTGATGTTACTCTCTTGTATCTATTTGTATTAACATGTGTGTTTAACATAAAAAATGAAAAGAACTCAATGGACCTGAAATGGTTCTCTTCTTGAGAGATTCTGAAGGTGTGCCTTCAAAAAGATTGGTTTACAAAGAAGAGTTTATGGGGAAGGGGATGCATTTTAGGAGTTTGGAATCAAACACGCACACGACTGTATACGAAATAGATGGCCAACAAGGGCCTACTGGGCAGCACAGGGGACGATCCTCAGTATTTTGTAATAACCTTAAGGAGAGAAATCTGCAAACGAGGAAATATAAACATGCAGATGCAAATGTGTGTGCATATATATAATGGAATCACTTTGCTGTACACCTGAAACTAACATACTGTGAATTAAACGTAATTCAATTAAAAATTGTTTAAAAAGAAGCAGTTATAAAACTATGTGAGGGGTACACACATTCTCTGTCGTGCATACACACGCGCACGCGCACACACACGCGTACACACACGCACACACACATGCGTGCACACACACACACACACACACACACACACACACTTCAGTTTATATCCTAAATGGTATAAGGAAGGGCCTCTGAAAGCAGCAGTGACTATCTGAGGATCCGATGCTGTGTGCTCAAGGAAGGCCACGCCTCAGGGAGCAGTGACAGCCCCAGAGACATGATCTGAATGAGGCAGCTGACTGTCCACATTAGAACCATGTCTCAGATGGGCTTGCATGTTCTTTACCTTTAATCAGTTTTCCGGTTTTGAAAACAGAAATGAGGGACTGAACATTTGACTTCTCTGTTTATACTCACCTTTACTTGTGCACTGAATTGTAGGACATACTCTTTCAAAAGAGACATGAAAGAAGTCAGATTATTGTTAACAACTTTGAAGGATTTTTATTCTTCTTTAAAATTTTTATTTTATAAAAAAATAAATTTAAAAATTTCATTTAAGGAGATTAATTTTTTGTTTTTAAAAGTGATTTTATTATTTTTTTCATTTTATTTTTTTAACTATTTTTTAAAAATTTTAATTGGAGGCTAATTACTTTACAATGTATGGTGGTTTTTGCCATACATCGACATGAATCAGTCATGGGTGTACACGTGTGCCTCCACCCTGAAACCGCCCCCCGCCGCCTCCCTCCCCACCCCATCCCTCTGGGTTGTCCCAGAGCACCAGCTTCAGGTACCCCGAACCATGCATTGAGTTTGTACTGGTCATCTATTTTACATATGGTAATAAACATGCTTCAATGCTATTCTCTCATATCGTCCTACCCTCACCTTCTCCCACATAGTCCAAAAGTCTTTTCTTTACATCTGTGTCTTTTTTTGCTGTCTTACATATAGGGTCACTGTTACTGTCTTTTGAAATTCCATATATATGCATTAATATAGTGTGTTGGTGCTTATTTTTTTAAAAATTGTGTTGAAGCATACTTTATTTACAATGTTGTGTCAATTTCTGCAGTATAGCAAAGTGATTCAGTTATGTGTGCCTATATTCTTTTTAATAGTCTTTTCCATTATGGTTTATCACAGAATATAGAATTTCGTTATCTGTGCCATTCAGTGGGACCTTGTTTATCCAGCTTATATACAATAGCTTGTTGTTGTTTAGTCACTAAGTCGTGTCTGACTCGTCTGAGACCCAAAGACTGTAGCCCGCCACACTCCTCTGTCCACGGGATTTCCCAGGCACGGATGTCAGACTGGGTTGCCATTTCCTTCTCCAAATGAGATTAATTTTGATGATAAGAAAGGAAGTAAAGAGGATAAAGGGAAAGGGAGACAAGATTCTAATTTTAGTTTTTTAAAAATATATATGATTTTATTTGACATGTTTTTAATAATTATAGATACTTCATCTTGTATAGACATAAAATAGCCCACCTCAGAAGTCAAACCAATGACCAAAAACCTCTTTGCCATCTTTGTCCTGAGTGGGCTGCTTTTGAAGGCCATGAGGACGGGCATCTTTTTGCGGAGCTGATGCTTGGGAGGAGTTACGTGCTGCCATCTGTGTCCCTAGAGTTTGCTCCCTCAGGCAGGTTCAGCCAAGATGGAGA
Organism: Muntiacus reevesi; assembly: GCF_963930625.1. Classification (NCBI taxonomy): domain Eukaryota; kingdom Metazoa; phylum Chordata; class Mammalia; order Artiodactyla; family Cervidae; genus Muntiacus; species Muntiacus reevesi. The sequence continues at coordinate 2,048,206 of NC_089252.1, read as the reverse complement.
CCATAAATGGTCGCAGTTTTTGTACTAGTTGCAAAAGTGGTGTCCAGATGCCAGTAGTGATCCTGCAGCTCTGCCGAGTCTTGCCCAGAGTCACAGACAAGGGCCAGCCCTGAACTGACCAGCAGGACGTGGTGACCGGGACCCGCAGCCCCATGCCCATCACTGTGGCTCTAACACTGTGGCCCTGAGCAATGGATCGTCAGAAACAAACGTGTTTCTAGTTCAGGCGTCTGCCTTTTCGTTTTGTAGAATAAATACATGTGTACACGTAACACACGTGTGCAGAGAGGCTGGGCTGCAGCCGGCGGACGGCGGGGACAGGACAGGCTGAGGTCTGAGGAGTGTCCAGATGCAGGGCCTCTTGGGCAGAGCAAGATCCCCTGCAGGAGGGCTTTCCCCCTTCACTGAGCTCTGAATGCTGAGTAGTTGAAACGCTGTGTTCACCTCTTGCTCTGCTTCCCTCATTGCCCCACTCTCTCTGCTCCTTCTGTCTCTTTATTTCCACATTTGGGAGGAGTTTGCAGCCAGTTATACAGCTTTCAGGGGCAGTATCCCAAACCACCTTGATTTCTGACACTGATTCCAAACTTGGGAGTGTTCCCAAAACCACCCTTAAATGAAATTTTTAATTTTAAAATAAAAATTTTAAACAAGAATAAAAATCCTTTGAGGTTGTTAACAGTAATCTGACCTCTTTTGAGGACTCACAGCATCCGCGGGCGTCTGTGATGCTCACAGATTTGGTTTATTACAGGGAGAGGCTGCTGGGTGGCAGCAGGCACGGGGAGAAGCCAGTGGGACAGTGCAGGGCCCTGAGCTTGTGGCTCCTTGTCCTCTCCTCCTGGGTCAAGCTGAATCACTCTTCCCACATCTGTGTGTGACCACAGCAGCGGCTGTCACCAAACAAGGATGCTTGCCCAAGAGTCAGTGTTCCCAGTTTTTGCCGTGGCTTCGTTACATACCTGTGATGGGTTATTGATTGATTGCCCATGTAGTTAAGGACAGTCTCAACTCAATTAACACGGCAGCGTCTCAAGGCTCCTGGACCAACGAAGATGACCTCCCAGGAGCCAGGACAAAGGCTAGACCTCTTTGGGAACAAGGCTCAACCCCTGAGGACCTAGTGTCCACATCTGAAGGTTTCAAAAAATGTTCACAAAAACCCTTTTCAACCACAGGTGAGTTTCTGCTTATGAGGCAGCTTTTGAAGAGCATCTAGAGTGGGGGTTGGAGGCCGGGAGACTCAACTGGTTGAGCAGAGGGTTGGAATTTCAGCCCCATGGTTGACCCCCAGGGAGAGGGGAGGGGCTGGAGGTTGAGATCAAGCACTGGTGGAATCAGTCTTGTCTTGGGCTGAAGCCTCCACCGTAGCTCCACAAATGGGGTTCAGATCTTCAGGCTGGTGACAGGTGGAGACAGGGGGAGGAGAGGCCCCCTCCCCACCCCTGTGGGCTCCATCCTCTTCATCAGCACCCTTCATCATGTCCATGTTCCTAAACAGTTTGCCTGAGTCCATGTTTCTCTGGGTTCTGTGAGCTGCTCTGACCAATGACTGGAACCCAAAGAGGGGTGGAGTGTTTGAGGCTGGTCGGCCAGGAGCACAGGTGACAGTCTGGACTTAGGACTGGCACCTGAAATGGGGCATCTGAGGGGCGCGGTCTGGTCCTCCCCAGGTAGACCGTGTTAGGATTTGGAGAGCTGCTGAGTGATGTGGAGAAAGAGCAGGTTGGTCTGGGGGTCCTCAGCCAGCAGTGGTGGCTCTCCTGTCCCGGCCCCCACCGTTCATCGCTGCCCTCTGAAACCCACAATTTGCTCAGAATTCTGAGACAGGCTATTTCTCTGCCTCCACCAGGTTGAGTCCTTTTCTGTGGCTTTTTCAGAGTTCTTTCCACAAACTTCCCTGCTCAGATGAAAACCTCTACCTCTAAAACAGAAAGCTGGGACACATGCTTTCTCCCCACCCCTGCCCAGAGCTCAGAGTATCTCAGGCTATCAGCCTTGGCCTCTCCCTCAACTCAGGAGCCACAGAGGGAGAGATGGTCATTATTTCTGGGGACAAAATCTGCAGAAGTCCCAACCTCCCCCCACATTATGTATCTTCGTTCTTTTCAGAAACAATCTTGCCATAATCAAAATACATTTATATATGTATATATCTTTTAAGCTACAAAAATATTCTATAAACTGTCAAATCTATAGTTAACACCTGCACTAATAATTCATAATCATGTTCCTTCTTCTCCAAATCCCCAACGTGCTTTATTCCATTCCTCACAATGCATCATTTTAGGTCTTGTGTCATCATCACTTGCAGGGATTTAGACAAGGTTTTGGTTGTTGTGCTTCTTTGTAGAAGCATACAGCTCATGCGGAGAATCTCTTGTTTCCTAATTTGGGAAACAAAGCTGTCAGCTCACCCCTGAACAGGGTCCTCAGACGTGAGCTCCTTTTCATCGCCAAGGGTCGAATCCGGAGAGGCGCTTGCCTGTGTGAGAGTTAAAACGTGTATTAAAAGCCACAAGTGGAAAACTGTGGACATGTGCACAGATGGTCAGGGGCACAGGGCCACTGTGAAAGGCCATTCAGAACAATTAACTCCGATTCACGCTAAGCAGAAATAAACAATCGCCTATTCAAGTGGGCATTAGTTCCACTATCTTTATCCAAGTCATCAAAACAGTGTTCTCCACGTTGGGGTGTCTCCAAGAAGGACGTCAGGACACACAACCACAAAAACAGAGTGTTCTTTTGTGGATTTCTGAGACCCAAGCCCGGATATCTTGACATTTGCATTACTAATCGCCTTCTTCCAAAACATGTTGGCACTTGGGTGGGTTCTGAATAGACTTCTAAGTGGCTCTCCAGACAAGAGCAGGTCCACCTCACAATGGCCAACAGCAGAGCCGTCTCAGGCCAGCCTATGTTTGCACTCCAGGAGGAACATGGACAGAAGTCCTCATAACCCTGGACCCAGAAGGATCCGGACACGCGAACAGACACCCCCTTCCTCTTTCCCATCCTGGGTTTGCTTCCCCTGGTTTCCATGGATACGGAAGCACAGGCAGCCGTGTGCCTGCCAGAAGGTCCCATCCTGGGGGCCCTGTCTCCCAGCCCACTCACGGGTGCCTGTCCTATCCTCAGGTGCCGTGGGATTGGGGTGCTGCCATGCTCCCCAGTATATCCCATCAATGAGGTGCTGTGGCTGACCACAGGGCCACTTCAGTGTCCCCAAAGCCCCACTTTTTAATTGGTGGACGATGTATACGAGGTTGTAACTGAAAATCAGGGGCATGATTGATCAAGTGGCCGTGTTTCTGTAGCCCCCTTTTCATTAGAATTCCTTACTGAAAAGTAAGAACCAGAGATCTGTCACTACCAGCATCACAAATTTGGCAAAACTCGCATGCAGAGAAAAGACAGGCAGGGTTGCTCTGTCCTTTCGAGTCACCCCACCCTCCCCTCTCCCACCATGTCCACAAGTCTGCTCTCTATGTCTGTGTTTATACACATGGAATATTACTTGGCTATAAAAAGGGATGCATTTGAGTCAGTTCTAATGAGGTGGATGAGCTAGAGGCTATTATACAGAGGTAAGTTAAGTAGAAAAAGAAAGACAAATATTGCATATTAAAGCACATATAAGGAATCTAGAAAGATAGTACTGATGAGCCAACTTGCATAATCTGTATTTTTGTTCCTTTTAATGCATACCATCACAGCCAGACAGCCAGTGGCCACTCGATAAATAACAGGATGGCAGGGACAAAGCCCGCATCATAGGGCAATTGCTGAGAAAGGGCAGGTCCAAGTTGTCTGTGGGAACCAGTCTGCCCTCCCGGCCCCACAGACAGGGCTCTCCTTCCCCACGGCCTCCTCCAAACGCTGTCTGAGTGCTGCGTGCCCTGCAGGTCTGGGTTAACTTCAGCATCCCCCAGAAGGCTCTCCCTGCCACTCAGCCCCAAATCAGGGGGTTAAATACCCCTCTGTGCTGCAGCAGTATGCGTCTGCCTCAGCCCTGATGAGAGCTGAGAGCCAGCCCAGCCACCCCCTGTTTGTCCCCTGGCCGCGGAGGCAGAGGCAGAGGGCGGCTAGGCTTCATCCCCAGCATAGACTAGGTGCTGCTTCCTGTCTAGCTCCCGAAAATCTCCCCACCTCCCCCCTCACTTTCCATTTTCTATGTCTTGAAGATGAGGTGACAATTGCTTACCTCCCAGACTGTGAAAAGGACACTCCAAAATACTTTTTCAAGTGCTAAGGCTGTAAAAGATTTACTCTATAAAACAACCTGAGCAATAAATACCTAATAAATCCACTTGCAAGTTCAAACATTTAAAAACCTTCTTGATGATCTGATGAAGCTGAAAAATGCTAAGTCATTGTGATTTCTGTGTATTTGTATATTCATTATCTGTTTCACTGAGTGGAAAAACTTGTTTTAATTCTGGTAAAAAGGAGATCACAATCTTGATCAGACTCATTCTAATGAAATCAGCCTGGATATAACCATTTCCTCCACTAGCGTCATCATCATTACCTCTGGTAAAGGAATGCCATGAGCTCAAAAGAGTTTTTTCTTAAAAAAATCAAGAAATGGGTGCTGTTTTAATGTTAGATATGAAATCAAGGTTGGTAAAGGAAATAAACAACCTTGATAAGCATTATAATCGTAAACAGTGATCCAAAACATCAGTTTTGGAAAGAGTTCACAGTCTAAAGAAGTTGATTTCTAATTAGACGTGAATTATACTGTTTTCTATATTATGTTTAATTAAAGAATGAGCAAATAGTTGTGACAACTGGCAAGATGGTTATTTTGTACCATCTCGGGCTCAGCTAAGCTACAAAAGGGGCATGCAATCAGCAATTGTCTTTAAAAAGAGCACTTAGTATAAAATGATTAGTTTCATCAATTTAGACCTATTTTCTTAAACAAATAGAACCACTAGAACAGCGTTGTCTGTTCAAACTGGAAGACCTCTTTACAACTGAAAAGGACTGTTTTGACACCATCCAGGTCTTCTTGTGAGGGCAGACCATCTCACTTCACATGATTAACACCTGTCATATTTACCAAGGCACCAGAGGAGCCCCTAATCGACCAGATACGAATTTGCCTAATTTTAGTGTCCTACTATATAAAAATCTTAAATGTTATGTAGTTTAATAAAAATACAGTTTTTCAATGACCGTGCATTATTATTCAAAAGAAAATTCAATTTGTAAAATCATGATCAATGATTAATTACAGTTGGAAAAATATTTGTGTTTATATAAAGAAACCAGTCCCTCCTAAAGTAAGTCAACCCTGAATATTCATTTGAAGGGCTAATGCTGAGGCTAAAACTCCAATACTTTGACCACCTGATGTGAAGAACTGACTCATTGGAAAAGACCCTGATGCTGAGAAATATTGAAGGCAAAAGGAGAAGGGGACAGCAGAGGATGAGACTGTTGGATGGCATCACCGACTCAGTGAACACGAATCTAAGCAATCTCCAGGAGATACTGAAGGACAAGAAAGCCTGGAGTACTACAGTCTCTGAGGTTTCAAAGCGTCAGACATGACTTAGTGACTGGGCAACAATGACAAAATAAAGCAAACCTAACCTTTAGTTAAAGGGAAGGGAGAAGATTAGCAAATCCATCTCCACTGGAAATACGTACAGATACTCACACACAGATACACGCACACTTCTCTTTTTGCTTGTTTAATTATGTATAAATGAGTGTTTCTTCTTGAGAACCACTTCTTACCCCTCAGGGTAAGTATAAGCATTTGAGGTCACTCTGCTCTGAATAAATTGTGCAGTTTCACAGAGACGCCCACTGTATGGAGGGTCGCACATCCACGGTGGAGGTACTGAGAGTTCAGAAGGAAGGAACTCCTAATGGTAAGCAGACACATTACTTCGGATAATATTGTGAGAAGTAAATGAAAGCTACAGGTGTCATAAGACAATACTTTGCACTTAAAAAAATCAATCAATGTATCTCTTCAACCATTGAAAAAATTAAGGAAGTAGAGAAAATCTTAATTTGAAATAAAATTGCTTGCTCTAACGTCATTCTTAAACATTTGAACCAGCCTAACAGGGATATGGAACTTATTTCATGGAACCAGACAGGGTCATGGAACTTATTTCTAAAATCACTGGCTTGATGGGTCATATGGAGGCTCCTGGATCATGTCGATTTGTACATTTCTGGGATAAACTGATTGCAAAGGTAATTTAAAGAAAATCTCAAAGAGTTTAGACTGACTTCTGTGCTTTAAAACTGAACATGTTCCTAGAATCAAAAGAATATACAAAATCACTCTACCCAAATACTGTAGTGACTCTAATGTTAACTATGTTTTCTTGCTAAGTGCATGCTCTGTCGATATAGTCGTGTCCAACTCTTTGAGACCCTATGGACTGTAGCCTGACAGGCTCCTCTGTCTGTGGAGTTCTCCAGGCAAGAGTACTGCAGGGGATTTCCATACCCATGTTTTTCTGGTTAGAGGGTTTTTTTTGTTTGTTTATTAACCTATATCTTGTTTTTATCATAATATTAATATATTTTAAAGGGGATAAGGAAAATCCAATTTCTTAACTTGTTACATTAGCAAGATACTCATTTCCAGCAGTCTGAAATTTATGGAGGCTATTACATTATACTCTTTTAATCAGCAGAGCTTGAATTCTTATCAGTGCATTTTGCATTATGATGGAAGACATTGATTAAGTTGTGCTTAATGGATTATCAGATATTATCTTCTGTGCAATTTGTAGAGAATTAGGTTAATAATTTTCCAATCTTAAGGCCCAGAAAATTTGGTTTCTTTAATAGGGCATGATTTATTACTCGTACGATGATTGGTTTGATAGAGTGCATGAGAATTAAATTTAGGACAGTTGTTTGGCCATCTAGGAAAGAACAAACACACTTATGATGAACATAATCAGGGCCAAATACTACCCAGGTAGTATTTTATTGCTATAAAATAGATGTTTTTAAAGTAGGGTGGCAGTCAACTAATTTTAGAGGAAAATAATACAACTTAAGACCACTGGGTGACATAAACAAATGTGGGAATTTCAAAAAAGCTTAGTAGAGGCATCAAATGGATTGATAAATATTAAAAAGACACAAGCTTCTTATTAAATAGTTTAATGTAATCAATTAATCTGACATGATTTAAAAAAATTAAATGCTCCCACTTGAAGATAATTGTCATATTAGGTAAGATGGTGTTTCATTTTTAAAGAATGTATATTAAGACTTGTTTTCACTATGTGTAAAGAAACTTGGAATTTTAAAATATTAATAGGAATTATAATGAATCTCAGGTCTGCAAATGCTCCAATCTACTTTTAATATCAATTATTGCTTTTTTCCCAATTACTTTCTTTTCCCGTGAATCCTACCTCATTTCTTCTAAAAGTACCTCTACTTTCACTGCTTTTTTAAAAAAATTGTGCTTTCGTTTTTACAGTGTTCTGTTGGTTTCTGCCATCCACCTCCAATCAGCCATAATTATACACATGTCCCTTCTCTTGTGAGCCTCCCTCCCCATCCCAATCCCACCCTTTAGGTCATCACAGAGCCCCAGGCTGGGCTTCAGTGTTCTAAAGCAACTTCTCACCAGCTATCCATTTTACACACGATAGATTTTTTAAAAATATAAAAATATCTTAATACACATGCAATATCTCTATTCCATGATTCTTTTTAACAAAAATTTATTTTGTTTGCACTTGGCCCACTCTTTCATAATGTGAACAGGACCATTCACGTTGAAATATCAGTAATTACCAACGAGACCATGTAACATTGGCTATAAAATTAGTAACATAAGTTGCACACACTGGTCACAACTAGATAAAAGTAAAAACTTCAGACATGGATTTGGCAAGATCAGAATCTCAGTGTCCTAATGGCTGGCCTTGTCGGATTAATTGTTTGAACAATTTAATGCTTTACTTTTCATCTGCCTTTTTCTTACAAGGTTAATTATAATTACAGCATACTAAGCAGACTCCAAGTTTTTGTGTGTGTAAACCCAATTTTTAATTGGAGCTTTTTTTTGAATTAGGATGAATTTTACTTTGCTTTGTTTGGATCATGTGCTAAGTCGCGTCACTCGTGTCCAACTGGTTGTGACCCCAGGCTCCTCTGTCCCTGGGATTCTCCAGGCAGGAATACTGGCGTGGGTTGCTGTACCCTACTCCAAAGGGCCTTCCCAACCCAGGGATCAAACCCGCATCTCTCATGTCTCCTTCATTGGCAGGTGGATTTTTACCACTAGCACCACCGGGGAAGCCTTAGTTTTGATCACAGCAGAACACAAAAGAGAATGTGCCAGTGAATTTCTCAAACCCCAGAGAAAGGCATGAGTGGTCTGCAGAGGACTTCTCCTCCCAGTGGTGAGAACCCTCCACTGTCGTGGGGGTGGGCCCAGCACAGACCATCCGGTGGATCGAACGGTTAAGTTTAACTGAAAGCTAGAAAGTAGCTGATTGTGAAAATAACTTTCTGATGGTGATTATTTTTAGATATTTTTTTTTTCTATGAGAGTGGAAATAGGTTTGGTGAAGCTTATTTATAAAATCCTCTATGTCTTTTTTGGGCATTTCATTTTTGTATTAGAACATTTATTTTTTCACAAAGACATTGGAAAAAGCAAGCTTCCCCTTCTAAAGTGAGCTGATTTAAGGGAATCAAGCAAACAGTTGATTCCATTCTGAACATCTGAAACCATACACAAAACGACAGCCATATTCGGGTAAATACATCAAATATACAGAAATGTATAAAACTTAATCATGTCATTTATAGTGTGGCTGTTAAGCAGCTAATTGCATTGGAAAATATGTTGAAGAATAAGGGAGTCACCTCGGCAATCCACTCACAGAGCTCTTACATCAAATGGGAGGGGCTCTGCGTCCATGTGAAACGCTCTGGTTCCACTCACAGAGCTCTTACATTAAATGGGAGGAACTCTGCGACCACATGAAACACTCTGGTTCCGGCTTGTACATGCGCTGGGGCATTGCAGAGTTCTCACCTGGCTCAGGCGGGCCTGAAGATGCTTCATCACAGGGGACCTGGGCTACACTTTCCAGCCTGGAACTGGCTCCAGCTCCATCAGTCAGGAGTCATCAGACTCTGGCCCCAAGGGCCCTGGGCAGACCCCCGCGGACCTGGACTTGATGTCCGGGAGACTTGTGATGCCAGCGCGGAGAGGATGCTCGTAAGTCACTAGCTCTTCTTGCCAGAATTCCTAGACTGGTCCAGAAAGGAACAGATGAGCTCACCGTGTTCCCACACCAGCACGCTTGCATTACCTGAGGGCAGCTAGCCCTCATTGGTGCTGGAACATGGGATTTGTGTTGAATAGCTTTAGATTCTTATAACTGTTTGAATCTCCTTCTCATGCCAACAGCAGTCTGGCCTGCTTTCTGCATGTCCATGGCCACTCCCTGTCTCTAGGGTACTAATGTCAGGATGGGCAGGGAGAGGATGGCCTCTGGGTACCTCCCCTTAAATCGTGTCTCCACATCTGTTCAGACTTCAGGGAAGCTGACTGCCAGCTTAGGCTGCAAGGAGCCTCCGTACACATGGCACACTGTAGCCACGTTGGTGGTTTCTGGACCGTTGAGGGAGTGCAAAGAACTGTGTCTCTCTAGTTGAAGGTAATTATAAATGCTAGAAAGACATGCTAGAAAGACAGCTTTCATGGACTGTACGCTGGTAGTCAAGTGCCTTTTGTGGGTTTGCTCACCGAATCTGACCCAACATTCTGAGTCCCATAAGGTTACACTTAAGAGGATTTTATTTTTGCTCTTGTTCAGTCTCTGTCATTCCTGACTCTTTGCGACTCCATGGACTGCACAATGCTAGGCTTCTCTGTTGTTCACTATCTCCCTGAGCTTGCTCAAACTCATGTCCATTGAGTCTATTGAATCCTGGACACCATCCAACCATCTCATCCTCTGTTGTCCCCTTCTCCTCCTGCCCTCACTCTTTCCCAGCATCAGGGTCTCTTCTAATGAGTCAGCTCTTCGTATCAGGTGGCCAAAGTATTGGAGCTTCAGCATCAGTCCTTCCAATGAATATTTTAGTTAAATATAAATTGGGTGATTACTTATTTCCTACTTCAAGAATACCATGACTGGTACCCCATCTCGGTTTTTATCTGCTGTAGTAATAGCTAATATTTATTGAGCTCTTATAACATGCCAGGCACTAGATATCATATGACTCCAACACCAACACCAGTCCATGAGGCGGAGAAAAACTCTTTCTGCATTTAACTGATGACTAAATTAGAACCAGTGAAGTCAGGAAACTGGCCCCGTATCTCACAGACAGCTGTGGGGCCAGGACAAGGACCCATGGCTTCCTCAGGCTGCCGCCCATGCTTTCTGCTGCTTCTCAAGTTCAAGCCCCAGGTACGGGGGACACACCTGTACCATCAGGGTTCCCATTACAGAGTCCCTGTGTCACACGGGGGCAGGGACACTTCCTGGGGAGCAAAGACAAGCCCGTTGTGCCCACTGAAATCATACATGGTAGAGGTATTGTTTGGATCAAACTAGATTTATATACCCAAGTTCCAGGGAGACTAGTAGGTGTCACCGTCACTATGAAAACTGTGGGATGGTTCTGCTTCCCCAGATCCTCCCCTTCAAACGTGCTTAGCCTGGGGGTCCTTCCAAGCAGAGCTGTCAGAACACTCTGGGCAGCTGCTCAGAGAGGGATCTGGGGGCCCCTGCCTTTGTGCTCCGGGAACAAGTCAGGACCTTGAGCATGTTCTGGGCTCCTCCTTTGACCCGACCTCCAGGATGTGACCACTGACCCCCACGGCCACTGGGACAGAGGACCCCAGCCCTGTGTCTGGGGGCGATCAGTAGGGAACCACCAGATCCCCACCACGAACTGCAGACACAAACAGCACCCATGATGCAGAAATTGCCTTGGCGTGCGGGTCAGTGGTGATTTCATTTGTAAGTAATGTTTTGATTGTCACAGATTATATGTTGCCCTCCCCGCCTGACATTTGTTGTACAGCGGGATTGATTTTTGTGCTCCAGTATGAAAAGGTCACTTTGATCAATGCAGTGTAATTGGCACTAAATTAGGATCATATCAGGTTATTTTGCTATTTAATGATGAAATATTAAAGAAAAGCAGGGGTAGATTGCAGACACTAACGTGCACTTGAAACCTGCTGTAATGATGCTTGATTTTGTAAGAAAAATGGAGAGAAAAACAACTCAAGTGCTGAAAATGACTGTGATGTATTGGAAGAGTGGCTTGGAATGATGTATTTTCGTTGGAGAAAGACTGAAAGCCCCAGACACAAAACACGCAGCCCAGCAGTCAGTTCTGCCCTGCTGCACAGAGAGAAGCCTTATAAAGGACCCTATTGATGAGGGGCTCATTACGTGCTAGTTAGAAGGGCTAAGCCTTTCCCTTCTGCATATAGTAATTACGTCTAAAAACATGCGTGCGCCCTGCATCCACTTATTAGACAAACCTCAGCCTTTGATAACCTGCAACTTGGTTATGGTTCCCCAGGTTCCAACGCTTTTCTGCTTGTGGAGAGTATTTCAAGCTCCTTCTCTGTTTTTACGGGTTTGCACCTAAAGGAATTGTAAGCATCGCATGGAGTGTTAAATAACGTGTGTTATTTTCTCCCTTGTAAATAGACGCATTCCCCCATTATTCTGAAATGTTGTTGAGCAAGAAAAAGCTGCATAAGATTATACTTTTAAATGCAGCTAATGTTGCAGGAAATTTGCCAGGCGCTTTGCTGCCATTAAGTATATCATCAGGCTGCAGCGTGAACTTAACCGGTGACTTGGAGATGTTAACCTTTTTAGCAGTTAGAAATATGGCACCACAGTTATTGATAAAATAATTCAGGTGCCATTTGATAGGAAAGGGGAGAGAGTGGCGGCAGCCACAGGGGGTGTCCTGGAGCAGACCAAGGACAGGGAGTCGGGAGCCTCGGAGCAGAAGGTCACCGTCTTTCCCAAGGAGATTTCAGACAGGGCCCCTGGACGGCCGTTCCAGCTTCCAGGACACATAAGGATGACGACACTGTGAAGCGAGTGGCTCATGGAGGCGTCTGAGCCGCGCCACACCTTTTGTCCAGAGCGACACCTGTCATTTGGGGTCAGGAGGATGCTTTTGCTTATGTTAGTGTCTGCGGTGAGTGGAGTTGTGTCTCCCCCAGAAGCTGTGTTCAAGTCCCGACCCCTGTTCTTGGGAACGTGGCTCATTGGAAATAACGTTTCTGCAAATGGGGTCAAGTTAGATGAAGTCACTGCGGGCGAACTGGCCTAGGACTGGTGTCCTTCCAGAAGGGAGGACCGAGGAACAGAGGAGACCCGGCGAGAAGCTACACATGGACACAGAAACTGCACAGACCTGTCTACAGGCCGAGGGCCAATGAGGGTCAGCATCCATGCCAGCATCTGGTAGAGGCGGGAGGCCCCACCCCCCCAGACGCTCCCCGGCGTCTCTCAGGGACCACAGCACTGCAGACAGCTGGAGCTTGGATTTCTGGCCTCTAGGACACCTAGGAAATAAATTCCTATTGTTTTAAGCCACTCAGTCTTTGTTACAGTGGTCCTAGGAAACTACCATAATATCACAATATTTTAGCTGAAAGCGTTCAATGCTATTACATTTCCCCCCAAACCAGTCCTCTGAAAATACCCCACTTGTCTCATGGGCATTGCCGGAGAGAACAGGGGCCCAGACCCCACACCAGCACGAAGAGGGTCCCCTGAAGGAGGGGAGCTGAGCCGTGGCCACCGCACCCCGCCCTGTGGGTGGGGCTGCCTCTGCTCACGGTGACCCCTGCACCTGAACAGAGCAGAGCCCGCATGTCTGGAAGAAGCAGGAAGGGAGCACCCGAGGTGGGTCAGCCAGATGCTGAGGTGAGCGATGGGAACCATCACCTCCCAGACTGGACCCAGGGGTCGGGAGCAGTTCCAGAATCCTGGACCACACGGACCTATTCATCGTGTCCACCCGTTCCCCATGCCGGGTCTGCCCTGGTCTATCTTCAGGTGACCCAGGAAACTGGCCACGTCCTGCTGCTGTGACTGGTTTCAAGGCCCTGGGGACCTTCTCCCCACCACCCTGTCACCACCATTCCAGATCCACCTTAACCCTGGACAGCAGTTCAGTCCATCTGGCTTGTGTTGGAGCTGGGGCTCCTTGACGTTCATCTGCAGCGGGTCTGAGCCTTTGGTTGTCTGTCCCTTCTCAGGCTGAAAGAACATTTGCCATTGTCACCGAAATGGAAACACTAGGGGCTGCCCGTATGTCCCATATTCGCTCAGATACATTCAGAAATATCCATGCTGTTGTTGTTCAGTTACTCAGCCATGTCTGACTCTGAGACCCCAGGGACTGAAGCCCACCAGGCTCCTCTGTCCAGGAATTCTCCAGGCAAGAATGCTGGAGTGGGTTGCCATGCCCTTCTCCAGGGGAATCTTCCCGACCCAGGGATCGAACCCAAGTCTCCCACGTCTCCTACACTAGCAGGCAGATTCTTTACCACTGTGTCACCAGGGAAGCTGCAATATACTTATATAAATCTAGACATATCTATATATATGCATCTCGTCATACTTGCTCATCCCCTCTATCCCATCAGAACCTCTTCTCTGCTCCCAAACGCAGCAGCCTCCTGCCTCCTGTGATAATCATGGTGGATCATCCTGGCTGAGCAGCTCCCCCAGAAGGCCCTTTGACAGCAGGGAGTTGAGGTCTGCACCTCTGAGGCTCACTAGCCAGCCAGCCCACCCACACAAGGACTGCACAGGGCGGAGGGCTGGCTCCTGGGCCCCTTCTCTGTCCCCTGGGGGAAGTGTCCTCCCGCTTCCAACAAGACCTCACGTCCTACAAACCCCAGGGTGCACAGACCCTGAAGAGGTCACCAGGGCAAAGGAATGGGGCAGTTCCACCTGCATCCTGAGTCTTAGACCTGTTCCCCCCTCCCTACCCCTACTGAGGAATTCCAGGCAAGTCCATTGTTTCTGGCAGAATTCCCATCTTGGAGAAGAGCTTCCCAGCAGTTCAGCATTGTCCTGACATGACTCTTCCTTGGAGCACTTAGGCCACTCCGGTTCCCGGGAGAGCTGCTGCTTCTGGGTGGGCTGGGGACTGGTTGTCCTGGGCTCTGGTCACAGCTCCTCAGACGGACCCTTGGCTGAGGTCGAGTCATCCCGTCTTACGCTGGTGAATGCAGAGCCCTGCACACCTTTTGTGGAGAAGACAATGGCACCCCACTCCAGGACTCTCGCCTGGAAAATTCCATGGACGGAGGAGCCTGGTGGGCTGCAGTCCATGGGGTCGCGAAGAGTCGGACGCAACTGAGCGACTTCACTTTCCCTTTTCACTTTCGTGCATTGGAGAAAGAAATGGCAACCCACTCCGGTGTTCTTCCCTGGAGAATCCCAGGGATGGAGGAGCCTGGTGGGCTGCCGTCATCGGGTCGCACAGAGTCGGACACGACCAAAGCGACTTAGCACCAGCAGCAGCACGCCTTCTGTGCAATAGCAGAGCATGCAGGGCGGCAGACCATGCCAGAAGCAGGTACTAACCCCAGGAAGAGTGAGGCGCTCTCTGTCCAGAGCAGAAGTGGGTAATGTCACCACCCTGCAGGACAAGGCTGTGGACTCCTTGGACTCAGGGCTGTCCTAGAGGGAACAGCACTTACTCGCTCAGGGCACGAGATGGGTGTCCAGATGAGGCCCACAGTGAAGCTGGTGCCCAGGCTGGACTTGAGCCGGCTCCGTGGCCTCCTCCCCACTGTCCCCCCGTGACGTGGGCTCCCATGTGGCTCGGGTCTGGGGAGGGTCTGCGGGGACCCGGGAAGCAGAGCTGTGAGTGTCAGTTCAGTCTCTCCCAGTGACTAGCTGTGCAACCTTGGCTCCATGTATTAACCACCCTGAAGCGCTGTTTCATTTGCAAAGATACCAACAACATGCTTGAATGCAAAGGGCGGTGGGCACAATGCCTGGGGCACAGGAGTGTCTTCTTCCTCCCACGCCTCCCATCAGGTTCTTACTATGCACAACCGACAACCCTTTCATGAATGCTTTTTTTTAAACGAAGCATTCGCCTTGTAGGTATTTTCTAAAGTAACTCCATAAGCTCATGACTTTTGGACTAGAAAATCCTGGTAACCAACCGTTGAATCTGCTTAAGAAGTTAATGTCCCAACCCACTCTTAACCTCAAAAGATCACTTTGGTGAGTTTGGTAAGGAAATGAAAATGATTAAAAAAACAAACAAGTTGGTGTTGTGGTTTCCATCCCTTGCTGGGTTTCTCCTCAGTCGGTCCCCAGGGTGTGAAGGGCTGGGACCCTGGGCCCTTTTCCGTGTCTTCTCCTGGTCAGTCCGGCTCTGTGCTGCAGGCAGCAGCTCCAGATGGACTGGCCACCTCTGGCTCTCTCTCTGCATGTTTAGAGCAGCTGCTTTCCCGGGAAAGCCCGTGTCCAGTCCCCGGCACGGGCCTCCCACCAGGCGTCCAGCACCAGGGCTCCCCGCCAGGGAGGCATCCAGCAAAGCTGACGTGTTCGTCCTCAGATCCTGGGACTGAATAGAAATTGTGATACACTTTATAGTGGAAAATGTGTTTCCTCTACAATGCTGGTGTGGGCCCTGAGTAGCGGGACTCTTCACTTGTGGTTTTCCCAGGCATCTTCAAAGTTGGGCAGAACAGTTAAGGGCAGAAGGAAATGTACCCTTTGATGTCAGTGGACAGCACGAAATAAATACACATTATAATTACAGCTATATCAGGCATGTCTTCTGAAATCTTTTACCATCGAGGTTGACTCACAATGTGTTATAAACAAATTAGAAACAAGCAGGCAATTTCCCAAGTGGAAATTCTGCTGATCTATTTTAGAGCCCATGTAATTCTTATTGGACTTTTTAATATGTATAAACAGACAAAAGTATTTTCAAGAATTATATAAATTTTCAAGGTGTCGCTCAGAGAATGATATTACAAAAACTAGAGTCAAGTGGCAATAGTTTGATATCAAAAATAAAACATTTGTGGAAAAATGCATTCTGTGTATTAAGTTATCTTTCTAAAAAATATGTACTTACATTAAGAATATATCTGAAAGTCTTTTTAAAACTTATTATTTAGTTTCACAGTTTATGAAAGGAAGAGTTCTTTAGTCATGTCTGACTCTTTGCGACTCCATGGACTATACGTTCCGTTGAATTATACTTGAACCCTAAAACAATATCTAGTTGACTCACTTGGAACAACAGTTTCCAACCTTTTTTCGGCACCGAGGACCAGTTTCATAGAAGACAATTTTTCCATGGACTGGAGGGGAGATGGTTTCAGGATCTTTCAAGGACATTCTCTGTATATGTATTATTATTTCATCAGCTCCAACTCATATCATCAGACATTAGACTCTGGAGGTATGAGACTCCTGACTAAAACACATCTTAACTATCTACCAAAATACAAATAAACACACTGTTATATGGAAGCCAGGCTGTGCTGTGTTGTATGTGCGATCTATCGTGTCCTACTCTTTGCGACTCCGGTCCACCAGGCTCTGCTGTCCATGGGATTTCCCAGAGAAGAACACTGGAGTGGGTTGCCATTTCCTTCTCCAGGGCATCTTCCCGACCCAGGGATCGAACCCCCATCTCTTGAATCTCTGCACTGGCAGGCAGATTCTTTACCACTAGCACAGGGAAGAAATCAACCTATCTACACGCAAAGGATGCCTGGGTCCTGCCAGGTTTGGAAAGATCATTTGTGACCACCCAAAATCTCCCAGAAAGAAAAACTTTAGAGATTCTGTGTTGTTATTTCTGACTTATGATGAGTAAGATGATGGCAATATATTTGGGTCATTTGTAGATGTTGAATTAATCTTCCCATACCCACAATTTTTGAAATGTTATTTTTCCTTAGGGTAAAAGAAATGCATGTACTTCAAAAATATTGAATTATAAACCTTGTTTAAAACTTAAATAGTACAAAATGGCAAAAGAAATAAAGCAAACATATTCCAGAACTCACTTTTCAAAAAAACCACTATCATGTTTTGGTGTTAAAATAGTTAATATACTCTCATTTTATGGCACTTATTAGTTGCTTCTTTTAATTTTTAGAAAGATTTAATTTTTATTATGACATGCACAATTGCAAAATTGTTCTGCAAAAATTACCAGATAAAACCTGGACTCTGATTTCATCCCTTGTCTCAGTTCCACCAACCCCTAAGGCACCTGCTTGGAACCCTTTCAGCAGATGGTTTATTATTTACCTCTTGTCTCCAAATTACATTGTCACGCCAGTCAGTCGTGACTCCCCTGTTGAGGCACTGCCATTCCACCTCTGTCTCAAGTGTGAGTATTAACTTTCATTCAAATCCTCTTCCCTTGAACTTTTCCTTTCTTCTCCACTCATGAAAGTTACAACTTAATTTGAGATGGCTACATTTTCAGTGCTTTTATTATTACAATAAATTATCATATGCAGAGGTTGGCTACAGATAATGCTGCATTGAGCCATAGAATAACCTATTTCCTTTTGGCAAAACCTTTTCCCCCTCAAAGTCAGTCAATTAAAAGAACAGGGCAGAAATCCCAACTCTTTTCTTTAAATTAACAATCCCTAACACCAGCCTTATGGCAGAAGGTGAAGAGGAACTAAAAAGCCTTTTGATGAAAGTGAAAGAGGAGAGTGAAAAAGTTGGCTTAAAGTTCAACATTCAGAAAACTAAGATCATGGCATCTGGTCCCATCACCTCATGGGAAATAGATGGGGAGACAGTGGAAACAGTGTCAGAGTTCATTTTTGGGGGCTCCAAAATCACTGCAGATGGTGACTGCAGCCATGAAATTAAAAGATGCTTACTCCTTGGAAGGAAAGTTATGACCAACCTAGATAGCATATTAAAAAGCAGACACTACTTTGCCAACAAAGGTCCATCTGGTCAAGGCAATGGTTTTTCCAGTGGTCATGTATGGATGTGAGAGTTGGACTGTGAAGAAAGCTGAGTGCCGAAAAATTGATGCCTTTGAGCTGTGTTGTTGGAGAAGACTCTTGAGAGTCCCTTGGACTGCAAGGAGATCCAACCAGTCCATTCTGAAGGAGATCAGTCCTGGGTGTTCACTGGAAGGACTGACGCTGAAGCTGTAACTCAAATACTTTGGCCACCTCTTGCGAAGAGTTGACTCATTGGAAAAGACCCTGATACTTCGAGGGATTGGGGGCAGGAGGAGAAGGGGACGACAGAGGATGAGATGACTGGATGGCATCACCGACTTGATGGGCATGAGTTTGAGTGAACTCTGGGAGTTTGTGATGGACAGGGCGGCCTGGTGTGCTGCGATTCATGGGGTCACAAAGAGTCAGACACGACTGAGCGACTGAAATGAACTGAACTGAACTGAACTAAAGTTAATTTTGGTTTATTTGTTCTGGTGTACAGTTCTATATGTTTTAACACATGTTCAGATTCATGTAACCTCTGGCAAACTCACGGCACAGAGCAGTCCTCCCAGCCAGGGTACCCCCTTTCCCGCCGCTCGCTTTTGCTTTGCAGACAAACTCTTCCCTGATTGGTTCTCATTCCCCAAGGCTACGCCTCTTCCAGGATGTCTTGAACATGGAATCGTGCAGTATGTCACCTGTGACCTAACACATTCAGCACAACCCATGAGATTTGCCCATCTTGCTTTATATACCAGTAGTCCTCTCCCCCTCCCCACTGGGGAGTGTCTTATTGGACATTCCTTCCACCATTTAAAGAAGCTGGATTGTTTCCTGTTTTTGGCAAGTAGAAAGAAAGCTGCTGTGAACATTTGTGTGCAGGTTTTCATGTGGACATTTATTTATGGCAAACGCCTAGGAGCTACATTCCTAGGTCACACATTAAGTACATGTTTACTTGTGTAAGAAGCTGCCAACCTTCTGCAAGCCCACAGCAACGTCTGGGAGTTCTGAGTCCTTCATGTCCTCGATTTGCAGGGCTCTGATACCTCGATTTCACTTCCCAGGGTTTAATTAACTAATATCAGCCCCCGGACAACATGGTTGAAACTTCATCAGCAGGGAGTATTCACTGTGAGTAATTTCATCAAAGACAGATACTGCTGCTGGATCCTGGGTCCACAAGCCACTCCATCCGTAAGTGACAGACATGGCTCACGACCAATGACCACTGGCGCCGACTCTGTAACGCCAGCTGGGACTGGTCGGTGCACGTCTGAGTTTCCATCCAGATGTAGACAGCATGGTGCCTGGTTCTGTCACCTGCCTGTGTCCTCCGGTGACACTTTGCAAAAATGAACAGCTGGAAGAGAAAAGAGGTGAATGTACGACAAAGAAATGAAGCACCAGCCTTGGAAGTGAAGTTTCAATCAAAGACTTGGATGGTGCAGTCCTGGTCAGGACCACCAGTGAAGGTATCCCCGGGAAGACACACCAGCACGAACCTCAGGCTACAGGCATCTCGGAGCCTTTCTCCACATCTAGAAGAAGGACTCAGCACTGGAGGCTGATGCAAGCGCAGAGAGGAGAGCGATAGCTCACCCAGGTACAGTAAAGTCTCCACCTGTCATGGAAGTCGTTAAAAAAAGGAACTGTACTATTCAAACTACTCTTGAGAAATCTTCGGGAGAAGCCAACCGTTTTAATTCTCAATATTTCTAATGTTTTCAATTACAATGCACTAAATTAATATTAGTTTCACTATTCATTTTCTTCTACATCAAAAACCAACAATGAAAGAGCATTTAAAGTCTCCAAGAATATGCTTAAAGGTCACTGAGCAATCTCAATTTGCCATTGATTTTTGAGGCGGCTCTGCATGGTTCCCACTGGCTGTCCTGTTCATGGGTGGAACTGTCAAATTTGTTTATTTATAGTAGTTTCCATTCTAATAAGTGTGGATCAGAACCTCATCATTTTTACTTGCATTTCCTTAGTTGCTAAAATGGTGGGCATCTTTTTACGTGCTTATTTGATGTCTGAATACTTTGTTGAAGTGTCTGTGTGAATCTCCAGCCTAATTTTTAAAGGACAGCATGGAAAACTGCCCTTTGCTCCCGAGAGAAGAATTAGGTTGTTATTATCTAGTACAGGCAAGATGCAAAGAACTTTAAGTAGCAGACAACACTCCCCTTTCTTTTTGGTTTTCTTTAATGCTTAAAATCACTGTTATTAACATCATGAAATCCTAAATTTTACCTTGAGAAAATATTAATTGAAAATCAGTTTTGTGTTGAGTGCTTTTTGAGGAACAATAGGAAATAAGGCAGTGAAAACTGGTAAAGAATCTCCCAGCCAATGCAGGGGGACTTCCCTGATAGCTCAGTTGGTAAAGAATCCACCTGCAATGCAGGAGACCCCAGTTTGATTCCTGGGTTGGGAAGATCCACTGAACAAGGGTTGGGCCTTGTGATGCTGGCTCCTTGAAGCCGTTTCCCCGTTTCTAACCATGCTCCTAACTGAAAACACAGGATTTTCCTTGCATTTTTTTTAAAACCTTTTTTGTTCTATTACTGGAAATGATTTATACACTTTAAATAACCAAAGCATAATAGTACAATGCGCATTTACATAAATGACGATCACAAAAATGACCAAAACAAACCAAAGAGAGTTAAAATGTCAATGTCTAAGAGAAAAATCCGCTCTGAACTAGGGTATGGCCCCATCTTTGAAATGCCTCTCTCGGGGCAGAAACAGGACACAATTGGGCTGTAAACAGGCATCGTCCTGGCACCCTGTTCCCCACCCTGGACAGTGAGATGAGACGGCCGTGGGGAATACATCCTGGGGTGGCTGGGGCCTCCTCCTAAGTTTCAACAGAAACCGGAACGAACGTGGAGATGGTGCAGGTGGACACGCAGGGCCAGGTGGACGACTGGAAGGCTGAGGAGGAAATCAGCTTCATGCAAGAGGTACAGAAGAAGCACAGAGCCATTCTGTTCACACTCGAAGCAAAATGCAGTCTCTCTCCCTCTTTGGCTGTGCTTACATTTCTTCTGGAAGTATTGGCCAACATGGAAAGCTGTGACATGATGTGAAAGCAGACAAAATAAATCTTGAATAAATAAAGTACCTTATTCTTAGCTGAGAACATTCAGATCAGTTGGCTAGTATCCATACATAGACTAATATATTTAATATAATACCAGTGAAAATTCCAACCCATTCACAATGAGTTAATTTTATAAAACTGCTTCCAAAATTTATCTAGAAGAAAGAATGTCTCTGAATAATCAGGAACGTCCTTGTGACCATCCACGAGATGGCCCTGCTCTGTGGCTGCTCCTGTGATTTCCAGGCCAGTGCTCTCAGAAAAGCCACTCTGTGGGGCCGCTGCAGTCTTTCTGTCCATTTTAGAGACTGAGCAAGTTGTCGAGGTGATAGGGCCGGGACGCGCCCCATTAGGAAACTGGAGGGGCCCTCTGACCCCTGTCCCATCTCCGAGGAGGAGGGGAAGGAGGTCGTCCCCTCTGATGGTTATTATCCATTACAAAGTTCAGTAATAAACCTGAGTCAGCCACGTGAATGGAGGAGCCCACCCAGAAACGTGCGTACGCACAAACAGAGATTTAGAAATGTAGGACGTGGTCTAGTCTCCCAGGCGTGTCCAACTCACTGTGACCCCACGGACTGTAGCCCACCAGGCCCCTCTGTCTGTACACACCTCAGATCATCAAGAAAAAATATCAATTAATGCACAAGGCTGCAAAAACTAAAGCTGTAGCTCTGCACCACCTTTCACACTAAAGTAAATTTCATGTCAGCAAAGATTTCTGCACAAATAGCAGCATATGTATCAGGCATCCAAGAAGGCTTAAATAGTAATAAACGGAACACAGCTCTCTAATTACAAAGCAAGTGAAATGCGAATTGTTAGAGAACTCACAAATGAAGAAATATGCATAAAAAATCAAACATGAAAAGATATTCCACTTCACCAGTAATCAACTCAATATGACAAAAAAGATCTGGAAATTTCATTTGTTCAGCATCATCTTGGAAGAACAGAAAAAAAAAAGGTACCCTTTTGCATTTTATGGGTCAGAATTGGCACAAACACTGACACTTTCCAGATAATTTGACAAAGTGTATAAAAGTGATCAAAACTTAAAATAAGCTTACTTTTAAGGGTCAAGTTTGATTCTGATATGTTTAATGGAAAGAATTAGATAAGTCAAGCAAAGATATATGTACAATAATGTTCATTACAACATTATTTATATTGGAGGAAATGGGAATCGACCTAAATGTTCATCAAAGGGAATCTGTTAAATAAATTAGTGAACATCTATACTATTCAGCTATTAAAAAGAATGATGTAAATCCACATTCGCTGACTTGGAAAAATGTCCATGAGCAAACAAAGTAGGTTGCAAAATGACCTGCAGTGCACAATGCCAATTCATGAGTGTGCCCAGGAGAGGGAGGAACAACTCAGCAATAAAAACGCCAGGGTCACCTTTAGCACTTCCCGGGTATGGCATTCAGTCAGACCCTTTGGTTCCTTTGATAAATAGATACCATAATCACGTTCTTGAAACTATTACAAAAGCCTGGTACTTTTGAGGTAAGTTTATCACATTTCCTTATTTCAGTGCTATTTCTATGTAAAAGAAACACAACATTCTATTCCTTTTTAAAAATATGAAGGCAAATAATCTTTAGTGTAATTCATCTGAAGTTGGTTTGGTAACTGAAAAAAACAAAAAAAAGCAATTCAACATTAAGCAAATATTATATGGACATGTTAATAATAATTTCAATATTTATCTTGATTATTTATATAGAATCAATTCCTTTTCATATAACCTACTGTTTTTCTGGTGGAATATTAAGCATGCTTAATTTAATGACATAATTTGGAGAAATTCAAGATATTCTTGGGTACATAAATATTTTATGTCCTAGAGTGATGACCTGGAAATCAGATCTTTACGGTGGGCCTGAGGGTGAAAAATGAAAGCATATATATGTGTACTTCCTGTTTATCTGTATTTCCTGTGTGTATGTAGAGAGACAGTTGCGATGCATAGTTATAGATTTGCTTGTGCAAACAGAGGAGCATACCAGCTTTCTCATGCAGCAAATCTTATTTCCGATACAAATTTGAAAGTCTGTGAAGCATGATAATATTAACTCTGGGACCCATGACCTCCCATAAAACAAAGGGAGGAAATGTGGTGGGTTAAGGGGATTCAAATGATGCCTTTGGACGCAAACGCCCCCATAATGACTGGGGAAGATTTATATGCTCTCTCCAGGTATAATTAGACACCCTCAAACCCATCTGACCCTGCTGGGGTGAAGAGCTCGTCTGGTTTTTGTTTCAGCGGATGAATCAATACTCACACGTTTTACCAGTGTGGAGTGAAATTGAGGAAATGAAAATCGGATAATTTTGCTCCCTGTGTCGTCCAGACAGAGGATAGCACTGTTAGCCTTTGACAGGAAGATCTATTTTCAGTTTCTCAAAAGGCTCGTGTCAATTTGGAAACTTCTTCTATCATCGATTTTCAGTTTTGTTAAAAAGGATGCTTTATCAGGAAGAGTAGTCCCAGCGACCATGGACACTCGTATCTCCTTTACGAGTAGGCAGACGGGTATTTTAATTTGGGATCTGGTGGGTTTACACTACAGATGCTTTTGTACAATTGCTGTCTGACCCACAGTCATAGGTACCTTCACCTTTACCTGGGCAGGTCAGAATCGCCCGCTCACGAGGGTCATGTCCAACCAGGGGTACATTTGTGCAATTGTTCATCTCCCCTTAATATTTTAGAATCGGTTTGCTGACATTTTGCAAATGTATATTCTGCTTGATGACACATTGTTGGCATCAGGATTTGCAAGCTTTTAAATTTAAACATCTTTGAAACAGACACATTATTGGATACTTATTGAGTATATTTTAAGGAAGCACTACCAATGTTCAATTCATATCGATCATTTATTGAATTTATTTTGAGGCAGCACTACCAATGTCCAACTCAGCACTAGCTGGTAACAAGCCAACATCACCCTACATATCCATTATTTACTGAATATATTTTGAGATGTCACTGTGCTGTGCTTAGTCGCTCAGTCCTGTCTGACTCTTTGCAACCCCATGGACTGTAGCCCGCCAGGCTCCTCTGTCCACGGGGATTCTCCAGGCAAGAATACTGGAGTGGGTAGCCATGCCCTCCTCCAGGGGATCTTTCCAACCCAGGGATTGAACCCGTGTCTCCTGCATTGCAGGCAGATTCTTTACCAGCTGACTCACTAGGGAAGCCCATGAATATGGAATGGGTAGCCTGTCCCTTCTCCAGCGGATCTTCCTGACCCAGGAATCGAACTGGGGTCTCCTGCATCTCTGTCTCCTACAGGCAGGTTCTTTACCAGCTGAACTACCAGGGAGGCCCCAGAGGCAGCAGTACCAATGTTCACTTCTGCATTGGTTGGTAACAAGCCAGCGCCACCCTACTTATCCTAGAAGTTTGCCTCATCTGTGAAGCCACTGTGACTTCCCCTTGATCTTCTGGGCTTCCTACAGCCCCGCTTCAGTACTTGCAATCCTGTATGGAAATGTTCTTTCTGCATATTTATGCCTTGTCCTTCAACTGCAAGTTTCTTGAGAGATGAAGGTTTATTCCCCTAAGTTGCTTGAACTTTGAGAGTGCCAGTGTAGAGTAAGACTCAGTATCATTAATCAATGGTAAAGCTATATGTGTGCCCCATCGGGCCAGGAGGCCATCTGCTTGAAGAATACGTTTGTGTCATTACTGACTCTAATTTGACTTTTTGCTCCTAACACCTAAAGCATTGCAGGATGTTTTGAACAGCCAGTTGGACCTCTGTCTTAGTCTGTTTGAGCTGCTATAACAAAAAATACCACTCATTGGGGCTAGAACAGCAAACGTTTCTTTCCGACGGTTCTGGAGGTGGGGAAGCCAAGATCCAGGCACCAGCTGATGGGGTCTGATGAGGACCTGCCTCCTGATCCACAGATGGGCTTCTCCTGAGCCTTCATATGGCAGAGAGAGTGCTGGTTCTCCCAGGCCTCTGACAGGGCACTGATCACATTCATGGAGCTTCCACCCTTGCAACCTCATCACCCCAGAGGTCCTACCAACTAACACCATCACCTTGGGGGTAACGGTTTCAATAACACACGGATTTGAGAGGACACAAGCTGTAGTGCTGGAGAAGACTCTTGAGAGTCCCTTGGACAGCAAAGAGATCAAACAAGTCCATCCTAAAGGAAATCAACCCTGAATATTCATTGGAAGGACTGATGGTGAAACTGAAGCTCCAATACTTTGGCCACCTGATGCGAAGAGCCAACTCACTGGGAAAGACTCTGATGCTGGGGAAGATTGAAGACAGGAGGAGAGGGGAGTGGCAGAGGACGAGATGGTTAGGTGGATGTGAGTTTGAGCAAGCTCTGGGAGACAGTGGAGGACAGGGAAGCCTGGCGTGCTGCAGTCTACAGGGTTGAAAGGAGTCAGGCACAACTCAGTGACTGAACAACAGCAGCAAGCATTCGTCTACAGCAATGTCGCCACCCAGAAGAGCTGTTTGTTTGGTACGATCTTGTAAGTTGGCCTTTATGTGATAAAGTCGGGATAATGATAAAACATTATTGAAGACATGAGCCATGGTAGGCATAACTCAAGAGGTTTCTTTTCTCAAATTTTTAAATAAGTGGTTACCTTGATGAACACATTACCCAGAGTCAAGGATTCCTTCCAAAAGAGACTTTATATAGAACTTTGTGGGTAAGACTGCTTGAGAAGAAAGATTTATGCAAACCATAGACTGTTTCTTTCTGAAACAGATACAACTTTGGTTTCTACAGGGATTTACATGAAATATGGACCATAGAGCAACCACATTACTGCTTACATGACTTCTGCCAACCCGGATCCTACTTACATGCAGACTCGTGAAAGCTCAAGAAGTCTGGCGGCCACTGGCACGGTTGCTGAAAGTTACATGGCTTGTCCTGCATCTCTCAATCACAGCACTGCAGAGATATCACCTTCTGGATGTTGTGAAAATTGGAGCAGAAATCTGTGTGTGGGTCGCATGGGCCATTTCCACTTGGATCTATTTGGAATCATAAGCGTGGTACGGTGCCTTTGCTGAAATGTGGTTCCTGACAAGCTGTTGTGAATTTATGTTAATTAAAACCCCTAAACCTTGCTCCTTTAATCACATCTATTTATTTACCTAATGTGGTGACTAGTGAAGATGCTTCCTCTGAAGTCCTGAGGTGAACCAAAATCTAACTAATCCTTGTTTTTGTTTGTTTTCTAATTTTCCATGCTGCTGCCTGCAAGTGCTTCCCACTGGAGGTCAAACTATTTTCTCCATTATCACTTGAAAGGTTAAGCTAGCTCTAGCTCCTCAGCTGGGAGGGGCTGCCGTGGGTGGTTCCTGTAGTTACAGCCGTCCTTCCTTACCTGGAAGCCAGGAAGTTTGCACCCAGGCACAGGCAGTCGCTTGGGTGACCTTCTTTCATGTTTTTTCCATCCCTGGTTTTATAAAGTAAGGTTGCTCTTGCAATCTGTTTTTCCTGTGCCTTTTTAGACATCGAAAGTTCCGAGGAGCCCCATGGTTCAGACGTTTGTTTGCGTGAGGGTCTCATCCTTCCAGCAAACTGCACTCCGGCAACGCACAGTGGGACTTTGTTTTCGCTTTTGCTCTTGCATGTTGTTTCAGGATCCAGAAGCCCTCCAATGGCATGGCAAAGGAGTTTGTCAGGGGCACTTGGTGTGGAGCAAATGAAAAGATGATAAGAAAGTTCTCACTCTGAGGAATCAGTTTTAGAAAGTGCACAATAAAATGTCATCCTGTAGGACCAGATGCTTTTCCTGTGTGGTCTGAGGGCCTGATGGTGAAAGGGGTGGGGTGGGGGTTTACAGGGTTCCTTTCCTGTCTGTGTGACCGTCTCTGTCTCCCCGTCACTGCCCCCTAGTCAGTGAAACAGCAGATTGGTGCATGTTTGGAAAATACCAGGCCAGTGAGGTCTAGACTGTTAATTTCATTCTAAGCCGTGCCTGCTAAACAGGGTTTCCATCACACGGATGTGCCCACATCAGCCCTGGCTGAAACAGGCAGACCTGGCAGAGTGAAGCAGAACTGGCCTCAACTCAGAGGCTGAGTGTGTTCCCAGTGACCACGAACACACAGCACCATGGGACTTTAGTTGAAACTAAAGTTTTGACTGGATACATTCCTGCTTCTTGGAGGATTGCTCTTTGAGAGACTGTCACCTTTTTGCAGAAATAACATAAAAGGGAACTTCACTGATTTTGGACCACAGCATCTTGTATGTGTTGGGCAGCATTTCTATGTGAAAATTCTTCTTTAAATACCTTTCAATTGCAGGAAGTATCTCTCTCACAAGGCTCCTAAATTCAGCAAAAAATTGATAGGTTTTCAAAGGATAGTCAATGACTTTGTTAGCTAGTCTCCTAAGGACAGTGACCTATCACATAGCATTCATGTTCAACCTTCACACCGTGTTATACTAGCTTTGAAAAATGAAACACGTTTCTCCTCAGGGGCCTGAAAGAAATGAATTTTTAGTACAATGTGAGTTAGTACATTGTGAGTCCAAAATATTGTTAAAAATAACTTGCAATTGCCTCGTTTCCTCCATTCACTGTGACAACCCTGTTCTCTTGAGTCCACACATGGTCACTTGTGGTCTAATGAGTTCCCTTTGGGTCAAGGCCATGGCCAGCCAGAAGAGTGGCAATGACAAGACATCCAGAGCATTCTATGGGTAGATAGATCTTGATGCGACCCACTACAACGGCTCAAGCTATCATGTAAACAGCATGTGCCTCATCACATCTCTAATCATACAATTGCACAATAGCCCATTACAGCTCACGGACTATGAAGTAGTAATATGCATTTCTGAAAGTCCATAATTATATAATTACACGATGGTTTATAATTAAGGGCTATTGGGTAAATATATAATTGAGCATTTTAAAAATCCATCATAAAGTACTTTAAAAATGACTGCAATGAAAGAAGACAAAAAAGAAAAAGACTCGATCACAGCCAATTGGAATATTTTGGATTTCAGTGAATTCCACTAAGTCCAAGCGATTAACACCTGGAAAATGCGTCCTGTCTCCCTTGTGGCCTTTCTCTGTATCAGTCACAGCCTCTGGGGGCTTGTAGGTGATGCTGGTGTGACGGACGCACAGGGACAAGGGTGTGGCTCGAGGTTTGGAGTCATGGCAGGAGGAAGGAGTTGAGTCAGGCGGAAACTGCCCCTGGTCCTCCCACTGCCCTGGTCTCCAGGTGTCTCCAGAAGCTTCTATCAGGACAGGCTGTTTCACACAGCATCTTTATCAAACTCACTGAGCGGCAGCCTCGCCAGGGAGAGGGGCATCTACCTAAGTCCTCTGAAGGAAGTACAAACCAGCACTTGGAACTGTGGCTAAATTCCTGAGCATGAGGGTGTGTGGAAGAGGGCCACTCAGAGGATGAGGAGGCGGCTGAGATGGGAGCTGGGGGGGCGGGACGGACCCGAGCTGTGAAATCACAGCCTCTCTGGAGTCCCCGGAATTTTCCACGCTCAGTCCCTTGTCTGACAACCTTCTCCTCTAATCCTTGGCAGCCCCATCTTCTTTCCCTCCTGCGTTATCCCTTTATTTGCTGCAGACACAGAGTGGAGAGACAGGAGGTACCCCCCAGATGCACTTCGAGGAGAGCATCTCAGCGTGAATGCACAGCCGGGTCTCCGCCATGGTCACGGTCACGGTCACAGCACACGTGGGCCTGAAATTAACAGCACAGCCTCCAGGAGCAAGAACACTGCCTTCAGGGACCGGCCACTGCACATGGGACACCACCACGTGGTCAGCGATGCATTCATGCACTTCAGTTATACATGCATTTAAGTTCTTCTCTGAACTACGCCCCCACCCCTGCATTCTTCTGGGCTCCTGCTAGTCCACCTGAAGTTGCACTAACATGACCCACTTCCTTATTTACATTGATGTGCCCAGTTATGCAAACAACTTCTCAGCCAGACCCTGAGAACTAATTTTAGATGCCCTTCACGGGCAGCGCCCTGGATGGTGTGAAATTCAAATTCTATGCTGACTCCAAATCTGACTCTGCTAGGGGTGACAGGGGCAGTGCTGTGCGCCCCTCTGGAGAAGGGAGGGTGGGTATCACCTGAAGGGGAAGTAAATCCATGCTGGGCACTCAACCCATGATTCTGAGGTCACTGAGACAATTCAGAAACTAAGCCTGAAAGCCACGCGGCACGTGCTAGAGAACCAGGGAAGATGTCCTGGGTCTAAAATCTCACCATGGCTCTGAGTTACCATCTCAGCAACCAAGTCAAAGTCAAAGCAAGAAGCAGCAATTCAGGGTTAAAACCCTAAAAGCCCGTTGTTTCTGGAGTTCTCAAGGCTGCTATGACACATGACTAGAAGGTCTGCTCACAACCACAGGCTTTTACTTCCTTGGGGTGCCAGAGGCCACGAGCCAGAATTCAGGATGTCTGCGGGCGGGTTTCTCAGGGGCTCATGGAGGGTGGGAGGGAGGGAGCAAGTTCTGTTTGCTCCATGGTGGAGACCACACTAGTTGCCCTGTCTGACTCATGGCAGACTCAAGACTCTCATGTAATTCACGATCACTCAGACACCCTCCCGCAGAATGGATTAATTTAATGCCTAAGATGGTCCAGAAATTTACCAGCTTTGGGAAATATTCTGACTAGGGTCAGCCTAAGATCAGACCAGGTCATCAGAGCGTCTCAAATCAATTTGACCTCTTGGGGCCCCTGGAATTAGACTAGCTTATGGGGTGATGTCAGCTGTGCCTGACCCGCCCACAGGAGGCTGTGAAACCAGTGGGCTCTGCGGACGTGACTGCGGCTGCTCGGTTGCAGTGTGGTGCTTAAACCGTCAGAGCCAAGCACCGCAAGCTTTGCAACATGCACAGTACGGCCTACCAGCCGCATTTACACATATATTATTTGGATTCAAGAGAAACAAAAGAAGTCATTGATGCAAGATGCGAAGGCAGTGTAGGTGCTCAACCTGGGGACCAGTGAAGTTGCTGGGGAATCTTTCTAGAAGCCTGTAGCGTACATCTACTGTATTACCCTAAGACGTGACTGATGAAAACTTCTCTTTACCATACACCACCCACTCAATGCCTCTTGAAAATTCCCATTCCTGGGATACTCTCTATTCACTGAATTGTTCATTGATTCAACATTCAACTAAGAGTTACTGTTACATTTATAAATTATACCAGAAACAGGGGAAATAAGTCATTTCCCTGATCAAATAAATGCTATATGTATTTCAAAAATGCATCTTCAATTTTTATTTCTGTTATTTTTTAACAATATTTTTTACTTTGTGACAAAACAGCAACATGACCACTTTAAATGCTTAAAACATTACAGAAAACATCTAGCTTTGCATAATTATAATAAATGAAGTTACTGACTGTCTGCCTTCTCAACTTAAAGCTGGTCTCTAATGGCTGTATTTTGTCAATTACTCTCTGAGAATGCAGAACATGGGTGTTTACATACTCTGTTCTGTTTCTTTAGTATGTGATGAAGGTAGCTTCATAAATATTTACAGGCTTTCAAGTGATTCAGCGGAAGTCAAATTCATTTTTAAAATATAAAACTGAAAGAATTAGGTCTGTTTTTAAACTGTAAGATCTTAAAAAAGAGTGACCGCATTTTCTCTCACGGTTTCCTAAACAAAATGTGCTCTCAACTGACTCCTAGTCTCTTCTGTTATCTGTCCTGGCCTGTAGTACTTCTCCACATTAAGTACTAGGAGTTCAAATGTTAAACCACCTTATTACCAGAGGGCTCCCACCAAGTGGGAACACCACAGTGCGGGGTTCCTATTCAAAGAGCTTACATACAGTTTCTTTTTATTCCAATTAAACCATTCTGGGTATTATTTAGGGGCTCAGTTCTACTTCATGCTGCTTTTGATCCTCTTCATCCCTTTTGATCCCAATAGCTGAGTCATCATTCATGTTAAACATAAAGGATATCACAATCTGTTAGCCAGAGGTGTTTCTAATTTTCTCTCAGGATGTTGTAAAAAGGTGACTTCATTCTTTGCAACCTAAGGTTTTCAAATCATCTAGGTGTTTCAAGGAAAATATACCATCAAAAACAATTCCAACAGAGAGCAGGTACCTGGGTAACTTGCTAAAGATCCATCTATATCTATACCTATATCTATGTCTACCTATACCTATATCTTTATTTATATCTATATCCTGCTTCCTTTTCTTGTTCATCAAAGGGATTTTAGGCAGTACACAAACATGTAAAAACTACATGGATGTGAAAATGAGTGAGAAATTGAAGAGGAAGAGGAGAAAAAGCAGAGCAGAGAGAGGAAGTTAAAGGGAAGACTGACACCAAGACAAACACCGCAAGACCTAGAACACTTATCAGGTGATTATAAATTCTCCTCTGAATGCCCTGGCATCCAAAATCAGGAGCGAAATACAATAGATTGGAAGACTCCAAAGATCTACATGATAGAGATGCGTTGGTTACTCAGAGGAAGGACGGTTCTTTGGGACGTGAAGCTTGCTACGTGTGTTCAGAAGGAAATCTGTCATATGTAGTCATCCCCCCAACACTCTTCCGTGAATAACTTCATGTATTTGTTACAACTGACTTTTGAAACATCTCCTAAAATGTGGCACTACTGGTAAAGAACCCACCTGCCAAGTCAGGAGGTATAAAATATGGGGGTTCAATCTCTGGGTCAGGAAGATCCCCTGGAGGAGGGCATGGGAAACCACTCCAGTATTCTTGCCTGGAGAATTCCATGAACAGAGGAACCTGGCAGTCAGTAAAGTCCATGGGGTCTCAAAGAAGTGGACATGACTTAGCAACTAAACCACCAAAGCAGAATACAGTATTTCAACAATAAAATAAGAGGAATTGAGTGAAGAAAAGATATTCTCTAAGATGACAGATTAATGCAGTTCAGGTATGGGACTCACTGTTGCACTGGATTATTTTAAGAGGAAAATTGAGCATGTCCTTCAGAAAGTCCACTAAAATGTTATTTTCTCACCATTGATAACATGCTTGTACTCCATATTGGCACAAAGAGGGTAAGATCTTCTCAAAACAATACAGATCTTCTCCAAAAACAC
Organism: Muntiacus reevesi; assembly: GCF_963930625.1. NCBI lineage: Eukaryota > Metazoa > Chordata > Mammalia > Artiodactyla > Cervidae > Muntiacus > Muntiacus reevesi. The sequence goes on along the minus strand of NC_089252.1, from coordinate 2,015,979 downwards.
AAGCAAAATGAGGAATGAAAATCTTGAATTTCTATGTTTAGATGAAAATTGCAATAAATTCAGTTCAGGAAACGTTAGGATGATGTTGATCATATATTTCCTTGACTCCACTCTGCACATAAGCTCAGTCTTTGAACAGTCTGTGAACAGGAGGAAACTCACACGGTGTCAGAGGACTTGTGTGCTTCCAGGCAGAGAAGTCAGTTTGAAATAGTTTATAGTTTTCATTGCTCTCTCTAGCCTGGGGTGACCACTCGCTGCTTGTTTGACTCTCACCCCGTTTGTGTTATTTGCATTGGTAACACTATGTGTGGTTGAATTCTAAATCAGGTTTGAATCCCTAATTGTTGGCTCAAAATGACTTCAGTAGTCTTTCAGCGCGATGCAGCCCTTCCATAAACAGACAGTGCATATGAAGCAAATTGCTCTCGTGGTTCCAGTCGTAGGGGGGAGCTCCCAGGCACCGCACATTTGGCTTCATCTCTGGAAAAGTTTTATTGAACTGCAAAATACAGTTGTCACTGGAGTGCTTGACTCCATAAAAGTAGGAACCGTGTCTGCCTTCACGCATCGTCATACTCTCAGGTCTTAAAAATGTGCCAGTTGGTTTTCTCGGCATGGGAGATGCCCTGGAATATTGTTGCAAGACTTTCATGTTTTATTTTCCATAATAATTCCATCAGACTCATGCTATTTTTGCAGCAGATTCACTGTGTCATTTTGATCAACTCCTCCCTCCTTGAATGAGTTTGTTTTTGTTTTTCAAAAATCTGGGATGGAGGCTTTGGTTACAAGGGAGGTGGGTGGCTGTCCACGCACATCCACAGTGAAGCAGGGAGGGGCCTGGTGGTCTCCTCCCTGGGCTCTCATTACCCAGTAGTCGAGGAAGAGTTGCTCTCCACCATCAGACCAACAGCCTTCATCTCCGGCAGTGGTGACGCTTCACCAACCACAGGCCCAAATGGATGTCCTGACGTTGGGCTCCCAATCTTGTGCTCCGTTCTTTCAATCCCTCCAAACAGCCGGCCTTCAAAAAGTCAACTGACTTCAGGAACCTTAAATATTAGAAGTCAAAGTTTTAAAATCAGTGATCTGAACTTCCAGCTAGAAAAGCTGGGAAAGGGAAAGGAAAATCAAACAAAGTCAGCAGAAGGAAACCATAAAGACAAGGATGGAAATTCTTGTTATGGAAAACAAATACAGAAGATAGAAATGTCAAAGACCAGACTTGTTTCTCAGAAAATATTATTCAAATAATAAACACAGAGCAAAACTATTTAAGGAAAACAGAAAATAAAACATGAATGACAGACACAAGAAATGGAAGAGGAATAATACCAGAGGTCAATAATTGAAACAGTGAAGGAATGTTTTAACAAATTTGATGCCAATATATTTAGCAATACATAAAGCAGATATTTAACAAATCCAATTTACCAAAATCAATATACAAAAAAAAAAAAAAGAAAGAAATCTGCATAGTTCTACAGCAAACAATGAACAAGAGTCTAAAAACAAAAACTTTCCCTCAAAAACCGTGGGTCCAGAGAGGCTTGCTGGAAATATTTTCATTTAGAGAACATATAATATCCACCTTACACAAATAATTTTAGAATATAGCAAAAAAAAGGAAATACGTTTCAATGTATTTTATGAAGCCAGTACACATTTGAAACCAAAACTTGCCAAAGATTTTAAAGAGAAATTACAGGTCAATCTCTCAGTGAGCACAGAACTAACATGTTAAACAAAATTAGTGACTTTAATCCAGCAACAGGTTAAAAAGGGATATATTATGACCAAGGAGTTGTATTATAGAAACACAGAGTTGGCTTAAGTTTGAAAATTGACATGGTTTATCACATAAAGAAAAAGGAGGAAAAAACACATGATTTCAGAAAAGCAAGAAAATTATTTTATGAAATCCAACATTTATCCACAGCAAACTCTCAGAAAACTAGGAAATAGGTAGGAAGCTTTTAATATAAAGAAGTATTTGTTGTTGTTGTGTGTACGCTCAGCCATGTTTGCCTCTGCGACCCCATAGACTATAGCCTGCCAGTCTCTTCTGTCCGTGGGATATTCCAGGCAAGAATACTGGAGTGGGTTGCCATTCCCTTCTGCAAGAGATCTTCCCGACCCAAGGATCGAACGTGCATCTCTTGTGTCTCCTGCACTGGCAGGCAGATTCTTTACCACTGAGCTACCAGGGAGGAAACCATATATAGAGTCGAGAAGATGTTTAATAAAATCTTCCCTGAGTTTGGGAACAAGATAAGAATACCCATCATCAACTCTGCAGTCTTGTGCAGAATGACTTGCCAGTGACAGTAGGCAAGAAAAAGGGAGAGAAGACATAATATTGGAAAGAGAAAAATAAAGCTTGTTTTAGCTGCAGATATGATTTTATAAATATAAAATACCCCAAAGGCTATAGACTATTACACTAAATAAGTTAGTAAGTTTATTGCATATTAGTTTCATATATAACAATTAGAACAGGCAGCTGATACCTGCCCACCTGGGTTGTGTTGAGAGAAAGTATCTGTAAGTCTGCACACCTGCCTCATGCTTCAGGGGAAGAGGTTGGGGGCTCAGAGAAGGAGGTGCTGGCGGACACCCTGGCTGATTCTCTAACCCTGCTCACATGCCTTTTGTCTTAGACCCAAGAGTATCCCGTCTCTTGCCAGCATCCGGGTACCAGGGTAACTTGTTAGCTTGCACATAGGGTAAAATCTCAAATTCTTTCCAGTTATTCACGAGAGGTGTGTGCTTTATGGCATGCACATCATGCTTCAGTAAAATGCAATTTTTAAAATGTTAACAAAAATCACTTATAGTCTAATATACTGCTATTTCCTAGAAAATCTGGACTCCTTACTCAAATATGTAACTGTGATCCCTTAAGCAATTATGTGGTGCCTGACCTCTATCATTTTGAGATCTGAAAAGTAGTAGACACTATTTTTTCCAGAGAACAAAGTGAAATTTTGTGTACGTGTCTATACAATGTATTAACCATGTATTAAAAATTAATATGTTAAAACTTGTATTAACTGATTCTTCCCAATGTCTTTATAAAATTCAAGAGCCTGCGCAACCTTTCCTTTTTTAAAGGAAATAAATATGTGATAACAAACATAATATCATTACACCAGTGGAGAAAATGTGTAACCTTGAATATAAATAGCCACGTAAGCAGTAGTATTATTTTCTCCTATCATCCAGTGTTATTCAGGGAATTAAAATCACACTAACATTTTCCTTTATTAAACTAATAATTTGAGAAACTAAGCAAGAGAAAAAATTGCTGTGGAATTGTAATGGAAATAATGGCACCTTTCTTTTTGGACCAGATTAAGGCAGCTCACAGTGAAAAATAAAAACTGAAATTGTTCACCAGGGAATATAGCATTAGAATACCAATTTCATAATTTGAAAGCTTGGTTTAAACAGTTAAAAGATTTTAAGGCTTTTGA